>NW_009926804.1:0-34002 GCF_000696875.1 Nestor notabilis
GGGCCTTGGGGCGTCCGGCAGAGATGGAGCGTGGTACCGCGGGAGGGCGCGTCCCTGCGCTGAGGCGGCTGGAGAGGCGTGAGACAGCACCGCCACAGCCCTCGCGTACCTGAGAGCAACACCAAACGTGGTCCCGTACTTAAAGGGTGGCTATAAAGAAGACGAAGACTCCCTTTTGGCAAGGAGTCACGTAGAAAAGGTGAGGGGTAATGGGCGCAAGTTATGCCTGGCGAGATCCTGACTGGGCAGAAGAGGAAAGTTTTTCTCCATGAGAACAATAAGGCATTGGAATAATCTCCTCAGAGAAGTGGTAGACTCACATTCAGAGTGCTGGACCATCTAGTCTACGTCATGCGTTGCCTAGAAAGGTTGGATCAGATGATCCCTGAGGTCCCTTCCAGCCTGGTGTTCTATGATACTATGATTCACTGTTCCAGGTTTCTTGGGTCTCAGTAATCAGCATTTTATGCATCGTTAGTAAGATAGAACATTAAAAAGAAAAGGTCTTAAATGAGTGATGACGGAGGAACCATAGTCTACAGGAAGTATATTTTCTTAACCTTGTCAGCTTTGCACTTTTTTGTCCCTTATGATGGAGATACTATTACCTGAAATTGTGTAAACAGCTGTACCCTGTCATCAGCATCATGTCCTAAACAGCCGCGATGTTCTTTCTTTACCTTCTTTTACCCCTAAAATGAGTTCAAGCCTAACATTCCCCCCTCCCCCAAATACTGTTGCAGTCTGTGGGAAGTTAGGCTCAGCTGAGTCAAAGCCAGGCAAAAACTCTGATCAAATACCTCCATGCTGGGGGATAATACCGGAACTTAAGACATGATGTGCATCAGAAGTCTGCACCTGGCTTACACTTCCAAGCATGGATTGAATCTCATGCTCGGATTCAAATACCTCTGGTGTGTAGCCACAAAACACCCAACGTGAAGATTCCTAACCAAATCCTTCACCTTGGAGCTCCTTATATTCTCAGTTATGGTCATCCATTGCTTAGCTGAGTATTTAATGCAACTTGCCATGTCCTACCAACAGAAATACAAACAGATAATGCCCACAAACCCAGGTTTAACTCTTCAAAACACAAAAGCTACAAGTTGACTAAATGCCTCTAAGGTAAATGGCCCCATAAATTAAAAATTTCCTTGTTTTCCCTTTAATGATCAAGCTATGGATGCTCAACACAACAGAGCATTCAATTTCTAGGACAAACAGCTGCACTAATAGACCTGAAAATTACTTTTGTTGTGCTGCTTTTGTTGATCTTGCTGTCAGGAGAAAAGAAAAAGTAATTCTCTGCATACAACATGTTATTTCCTATAAAGGGTATTTTGGGGCTACAGCAGTATGGTTAAGAATAAAAATTAAGACAAGCCCCGAGCCAAATCCTGTGTATATGTATTTTCAAATGTTAACGTTACACCCACGCTGGAAAGACTACAATATTTTAAGTTTTGGACAGAACCCAGCATTCATCTGAGCTGCTGGTTAAGCTCATTTCTTATCCTAATAGTTATTTAATAAACAGTATGTGCAGTTTACATGCAGATAATTTTAAAATAATTTATGTTTTAGTATTTCCTGAGGCCCCAAGAAACACAAGGGCTCTGTGTTACAGATGAACAAATAGCAGCAAAAAGCTCTTGACAGTTTACCTGCTCATTTGGTAAGCTATTATTAATAAATTATTATTTATAAATTATTATTATAGCAATAAACACAGACATACACACAAACTCTTTAAAGAGCTCACACTTCTGATAACAATGCCACAATTTTGTCCCTGCAGTAACAATGAAAACAAGAGTGCTGGATTTGGACTATACTGATTTTGCTCACTAAAGCATCAAATGACAATTTCTTTTTCCACTCAAGTGGTGAAAGAGCTGTTCTGTGACTTCACAGAATAGTTCTAAGAGTTTGATGCTTTTCTGAAAAGTTTAGATGTGATTGTCTGTGGTGTCAAAGGACTGAATCTACTCACTCATCTTTGCTAGTTCTGTGTCCAGCAGGCTTTGGAGCAGGTCACAGAGGCGTAGGTTTTTTCTCAAAATTGCATTTTTGTGAAACTTTGTGAGAACAGAATTACTTCTCAAGCTACAGAAAAGGCCAAGAACAATATGAAACTGACAGACAGCTATGTTTATCTGCATATTGCAAATGCAACTTATTTTTTCACAAAAGTCCCATTAGATCTTGGGACTTTTTCCATCTCTTTTCTGACTATTTCCATGTCACAAGAAGTCAGTTTTCTACTTTACCATTTCAGTGTAACTGTTAGAAATGAGAAATTAGGTTAGATACTGGCAGCCACCAACACATTCAGTAAGTGACTGGAAATATTTTGGAAGCACCTAATTTTAGATCGAGTTCCAGACAGATAAGGGCAACATTTTTACTCAATGGAAAATCACTTTTTATGCTTGCCTTGGAATCTGACTGTCTACAGGATGCAGACAGGTTTTATTGTTTGCAGTAAAGTATTGACACTTCAGAATTTAAAACCTGATAGTTGCTTTTAACAGATAAGAATATTCATTTCTGTGGAAGTTTTCATTCCTCTTTTCTACCTTTTTCATTTTGCTTCTCCCTCCTCTTATTCAGGTGCTTTCCACTGACCTCTCTTTCTCACCAGTGCTATATAGGGGAATCATGTTTTGCTACTCTGGATCACTCTGCAGATTTTTGCTTTTGTATCTAGAAACACAGATACAAAATAAAACTTCTGCAAGTTCCAAGCAGCCACATCCCATATTCAAAATTAGTTAGGCATATAAATTCAGGCATCAAACAGGAAAATTTCATTTTCCTTTGTATTTTAGAGTCATCAATGGGACAAAGTATCAGGAGGACATCTGAATCGGAAAAAAGGGCAAACAAAAACTTAGTAAAGCAAAGCTTTACTGTGATTTAGAAGTTGCTAAACAAGATGTACTGATCTTTGACTTTTTTTCCCTATTAAATTCTGCTCTTGGAGGTGGAGGGAAAGCAATTTACATGAATGGGAGGAAAATACCAATTGCTTTCAAAAGCACACTGGGTAAGGTTGAGAGGAAAAAAAAAATGGAGGAAATCACCAGAGAAAACTGTTATTTTATTCTTGTGGAACTAAGAACTACATTCTATCAGTTCATAGAAGATGTCATTTGATAAAGCATGTTAAATTTATTTGTAAAAATTGTCTAAGGTACTCCTATTAAAAATACTGCAATAAGCCTAATATTGCAGAGGTTCACAGAAATAGCTGTTTTTCTCTAAATAAACCTTATAAATTTTTAATTGCTGTCCCTCGTGAAAAATGAAGAAAGAACTTATGAGTAAGCAGATCTATCTTTGGGTCTAACCAAAATACAAGCTCTTTGTTGGACAATCATGTTTAAGCAAATACTCAGAGAGGTATTTTAGAATAGAACAGCTTATTTTTAAGTGTGTGCCCCAGAGTTCCACTGAAACTAATGAATGGGAACTCTTCTGCATTCACTTGTTACATCACCAAAAATTAGTGGCATATGTATGACTGACTCAAGTGAACAAACACTCATGCATTTGGTGAAACTATTGAAAGGCTGCAGGCCATTTCCCTTACTAACTTAACCTAAGGATACACCTGATGCTCCACTGCCCTCCTGCTTCACCAGGATTCTCTACGACAATAAAGATAATATTCTCCAGGTACACTGCTTTCCCAGAGTGACAGTACTCTGCATTTTGCCCTCACTTGACAGAGATGTTACTCTCACAATCAGCTCTCTCTTTTCTGGGCGTCCACTTACTCCAGAAGATGCAGTTTTTCAGTAAAATGTCTGCTTTTTCTCTTACATGCTCACTTATTTACTCCACCTACAGCTCTGATTCATCCTGTAAGTATTTTGGAAGGTAATTTATTATCCCAGCTTCAGTTAGCTTGAAAATATTTTAAGCTGAGCTGAGAAATGATGAGGCAATAAAGGAGCAGTAATTCTTGAAAAATCAGGCCTAAAACAACTTTCTATTCACTCCTGACTATCCCTGTACATAGATGTACTCTTACAAGCTCCACATGATCTCACTGATCACACTGTACACCTTATTTTATTTTCCAGCATTTAAATGGTTAACATTTTGAGTACTCCCTGTGTAGTACTTGTACAAGTGTTGTGTTTTCCTCAGGAGAGTAAGTTGAGTGATGTGGACTCACTCATGCCAATAAACAACTCGTGTGCTGGCTCCAGTGTGGTATTCTTCAGCAAATGTTATTTTAATTACTAATTCACTTAACTGCCTTTTTGATGCTTGCCTTGTATACAGACTCTTGTATATAAAAGATTATTTTGCCTGTTTATACTACAAGATCACACACACTAACAAATAAACACATAACTAGCATTAATTTCTAAAAGTCACTGGCCTTTCCAGGGACTCTTCTAAACCCCAGAAATTAAGACCAAAACTAAGATTTGAATTGTTTGTTAAAGATCATTAGAAACAAAATGAAGCTACCATCTTTCCTTTTCAAAGTAGAAAATGGTTTTCTGTTCAGGCATACAGGAGAGTTGCACTTAATTGATTTATTGACCATCTGGGAATTGTTCCAGGCTAGCCTCAATTTATCCAGTGGGTAAAATTAACACAACAATTAGAGATACACGTAAAGCTATCACTTCAGACTTAGATTAGGAATGCATTGTGCTGCTATGTGATAAAATTTTACAAAAAATTAACAAGTGTTGCAGTTGAATGAGGTTTTGCACTACAATTTTTTCTTCTATTTATTTTTAATAGATTGCAATAGGGCATTCTAGCTCTTAAAATAAAGCAATGACAAAAAAAGACTCTACATTGGATTCATTAAAAAAAAAAAAATAAAGAGTATGCACAAAAAGCTTGATCCTGTGTAGTCAAGACTGTTAATGCCCTGTTGTGATTTATCATACAACTAATTGTCAAAGGCCTATCTCAGGAGGCTTTCCTCTTGAGTTCAGCCCACATGCTTTTTACATTGGAGATTTTTGGAGGCTCAAGGGAGTTAAAACCATCAATATAGATACAAAATATAATGAAAATTAATTTACTAACTTTCTACTTAGTAATTGATTTCCTAGCCAGTGGGAACTTCTTTTTATTCCCTATCATTTTTAATTTTTTCTATGGCAATTTTAACCTGAAGTTTGTTACCTCTTATAGTAGTACAATGTTGTTTGTGTATAGCAAAGCACTGTACCTGCATTTGTAGGTGTGGAAGCTTTGCATGTAAGTTACTGTCATCTGTGACATTACCTGGCAGCAGTAAGTCCTGAATGTCCTCAGTTACAGCAGATGGTTCACAGCCTCAGCCTTCAAACCAGCCAGACATCCTCTCCTCTGGGTAGGGATTCCTCATACCGTCAGTGTTTAGGAAGAGTCAAACAGCTTTTGTAAAATGGGAAAAAATCATAGCTTCACAACTCTCTCCAGTAATGAAACTTGGCACTATTACTTGCCCTCTACTGCAGGAGAAAAATAAACCTTTTTTTTCTTTTTTTAAATATTAAGTGTCCATAGATCCTGCCCACAAATTTGCTACAAGAATAAATAAGACGAACTGAATATCAAACTCTCAATTCAGTTTGCACTATGAAAAAAACCCCAAATCCTTAAATTGGGCAAAATAATGCAGCCTCAGGGTGCAGTGGAAGGTGGTGGTGGGGTGGAGGTGGTAAACTATTTGCAAGTTTGGGTCACATAGACTAGTGTATTTAGCCAAAGAGAAGAAATTCTAAATAGAAGCAAAAGCAACTGTCAAGACATAACACCGTGGCAGTCTTGTCAGTACACAGAAACTGGCTTCACTGAGTCAGGCCAGGCTACCAGTCCCTGATCAACAAATAGATCGTCCTTAGGAGTCAGAAAGGTAGAGTCTCTTGTTAATTCCAAAGAAACCTCAGCTGTTCAAGCTAATGCCATAAGTCTTTCATGCTGTGCATGCTGTGAGTAACACAGAGGACTTACCTCAGGGAATGATCCTGCCCTGATATTTTGAACTCTTACTCCACTCTTAGAAGTAGTAACTCCTTAAGTGGCTGAAATAAAGGGTGGGTAGGAGTAGTGAATATTCAGGTTAGCTTCAATGTGTTGCACAGGGCATTTGCAAATTGCTTTTTCTTTCCTCTTTTTTTTTCTGTAAGACTGAACAATAGAAACAAGGGCTTTGTATAGCTACAGCATCCCTCTAAACTTAGTGTGGTACACAGTGAGTTGAAAATAATGAAGACAGATTAACTTCCAGCAGTATTTAGAATAAAATACTACAGCTATCAGGAGTCCTGGCTAACCAGGTTGATCCCAGTTGACTAGAAGTTAGCAAATGTGATGCCCATCTACAGAAGGGCTGTAAGTGGGATCCAGGGAACTACAGGCCTGTCAACCTAACCTCAGTGCCAGGGAAGGTTATGGAGCAGATCATCTTCAGTGTCATCATGTGACACATACAGGACAACCAGGGCCCAGTCAGCATAGGTTTATGAAAGTGTCGTGGTTTAAGCCCAGCCGGCAACTTGGAACCACGCAGCCGCTCGCTCACTCCCCTGCCTCTTCCTTCCTCCCCCCGCTCCCGGAGGGATGGGGAGGAGAATCGGAGGAATGTAACTCCCATGGGTTGGGATAACAGCACTCCAGTAACTAAGGTATAATACAAACCACTACTGCTACCAATAATAATGATAAGAGGAATAATAAGGGGAGAGGACACAACCGCTCACCACCCGCTGACTGATACCCAGCCCGACCCGAGCAGTGATTAGCTCCTTCCGGGTACATCCCCCCAGTTTCTGTACTGGGCATGACGTGCTGTGGTATGGAATATCCCTTTGGCCAGTTTGGGTCAGGTGTCCTGTCTCTGCTTCCTCCCGGCTTCCCCTCCTCCCTGGCAGAGCATAAGACTGAGAGAAGTCCTTGGTCAGAGTAAACATTACTGAGCAACAACTAAAAACATCGGTGTTATCAGCATTGTTCCCAGACTGAAAGTCAAAAACACAGCACTGCACCAGCTACTAAGAAGGAGAAAAAATGACTGCTGTAGCTGAACCCAGGACAGAAAGGCAGGTCCTACTTGAATAACTTGATCTCCTCTATGACAAGGTGACCTGCTTAGTGGATGGGGGAAAGGCTGTGGATGATGTCTGCCTAGACTTTAGGAAAGCCTTTGACATCATTTCCCATAGCATCCACCTGGAGAAACTGGCTGCTTGTGGCTTGGACTAGCATACTGTTGACTGGGTGAAAAACTGGTTGGATGACAGAGCCCAAAGCATGGTGGTGAATGGACTTAAATCCAGTTAGTGGTCGGTCACAAGTGGTGTTCCCCAGAGCTCAGGACTGTTTAGTGTCTTTATCAGTGATCTGGACGTGAGGATCAAGTGCACCCTCAGTAAGTTTGCAGACAACACTAAGCTGGGTAGATGTGTTGATCTGTTTGAGGGTACAAAAGCTCTACAGGGGGATGTAGGCAGGCTGGATCAGTGGGCTAAGGCCAATTCTGTAAGATTTAACAAGGCTAAACTGCTAAAAAATACTAATTAAAAGAAAAAATTGGAAAAGTTGCTTTTATTCCTGATAATGGTTATAAAGAGAATAAACCCTTTTCCTTCAGAAGTTAATTCTCCCCTTCAGCACATGTATTAATTTTTTTTTTGACTGTATTGCACTGTATACCTCTTAAAAGAGAAGCCCTATTCTTTTGTTGTAGAAGATTTTCTGGAAAAAAAAATAATCTATTTTCTCAAAGTTGAATGTTTTCTTTTCATAACAGTGTATGTTCCACCATTTCACTCAATAGCATTACTTAAGAAAACCACCCTGACTCAAGAGCACAATGGTCAATTTGCAGTGTGCTAAAACTGTAAAAAGAGCTTCAAAGTTGCACACAGTTGTTATTGATAGATGTAAAATCATGCTGAGGATATAATGAGAATTAACAATTAACATGAATAAACATTGTGCTTTGGTTTCATGATTTTTAGAATAAATAGCCTATGAGACCAGTTTATAAAACATTGTGAAGAGAAATGCCTTACATTAAAGGAATTAGTTTGCAGAGAGTTTTATGAAGTAGTTTGTAGAGTGTGCTTGGTAGGAGACTCATGTCTTCTCAGCTTAAGTTCATGGTTCTTCACTAGGCACCTGGGCAGCCACATGCAGGCACCAACACTGTCTGCCCACTTGATGCTACAAAAGCAGACAGGACAGAACCAACTATGCAGGATACAACTCCCAGACTCTAATCTTCCCTCCTATGCAGAATTATTCCCAATTGTCTCTTTTTCTCATGGTTGTAGGTAGCCTGTCTCAGAATGCTTTCCCCAGGCTTTATTTGTTTTCTGTGATAAGAAGGCAATATGAGCTAGTGGAAACTTTCTGCACGTCTGCATTTTAGCAGTCCAAATGTGAAGGGGGATGTCAAGCACTGAGGCTCAGCTGTGGAAGTTTTTCACGTACGATCATCTGTTGTCTGTTTCTCATCTACAGTGCAATGACAACGCAGTGGAGACAACAACCACCATATCCAGCTGGAGAGCACTGACAAGTGATGATTTCCTCATGGGTGCCAGGGATAGATCCTCAGCACACGCTCAAAGTAACTGGGCAGAAAAAGTAAGATTGCTTTCTACATATTCCCAATCCTGAAACCGACCAGGGCTTCATTAACAAATGCTGAATACCTATTATTTTCATCACATCATAAAAGAGCACTGGCCATTTTCCCATTTACTTGTATTTTGTGTCACAAAGGATCAAGATACTGTAAGTAAGGAATGGATCATGCTAGAACTAGATAAAAACGCTGCTCTCTTCCGCTGTTGGGAACACGTCTGACTATACTGGTCATTGCCCCATGATTAGAGACTGCATTACTGAAAAAGAAAGAATAACTGAGATTTAATCCTCAGGTGTAATCTGCTTTCTAGGAAACTGCTGACATGCCTCGTAAGTCACTTGTATTGTCCTAGCATAAAGGCGGCTAAGATTTTTGTCCCTTTTTGTCATTTATAAATCTAGCCACTTTTCTCCATTTATTTACCATGGTGTTTTAAACACACCTCTTCATGCGCACATGGGTTTAAATACACTATTAAAAAGGCAATACTAGGTAATGTTATCAAGAAACTATGCAATGCATGAAGTACGGCAGTGACACAACAGAAGGAAAAACTCTGCATCTGTTAGTCTGGTTAGAGGTATAGAAATGTGAATGTTGACATAGCTTAAAAACCACAGCTTTCCTGAAGCACTACAATCTAGGACAAATCATTACAAGTAAACCAGGCAACTTAATATAATCAAATAATTTTTCCCTGTGAACAATCCAACCACAAAATACACCCATCCACTCTGCTTTAATCTGTCCTGAGTGTTAACACAAATGTTTTGTAATCAAATTCTTTACTTCAAGAAGAAAATCAATGTTATAAACTATGCTTTACCCACCTGTTAATGCCAAAATCACTGGTGAGAAAGTTTTATGTTGGAGAACAGACTTGTTTCTATTGTCCTATCTCAATCTGGACTTTGTGTCTTGATCATTTGCATGATTTGTAGACCACAGCATGCTGCATGCCACATGCACTGACTTCTTTGTAACACTGTTGATGTATTTGAAAATAGAAAATTTGCCCATACCCAGTTATATGAGATATGTGATGGGAAAGCTGCCTCCCCCTTTGCTAAGAAAAAGCAGCCTTGGAGTCAGGAGCACAATGGACACACCTCAATTATCTCAGTTCCTTGCATGCTCTTAAACAGGTACAGTTTTTGTATAAATGGCTGATGTCTATTACAAGTGATTGCTCCAAACTGGAATTCTGTCATCTAGCTTGAAGAACTCTCCAGTTTCTGATTCCTGCTATGTATGACACGTCTTTGCATGAAGATGGAGCTGCCTGATTTTCACTAAGAAACAGTATGCAATTTTTTCTGTCCTACCAGGTTGATACTTCACATTCAGAGATCTGCTTCAACACTGTTCTTTGTCAAAAATCAAAATGGAAACATGCATCCCTCCTTATCTTTTTTCCATCTGTCCTTCCTTGCCACTGGAATTGCTGCTTCTCAAAAAGTGTTCCTGAAGCACTCTTCTCTGAACATTTCAGGTTTTATGCTGGGAGGGGGAGGAAAGGCAACAAAAACCATTGTTACTTAAAACAATCATCATCTACTCCATTTCAAAGGATAACCCTGCAAAGCTATTTCACCCTGTCAAAGAAATGCTTATCATAAAGTTTTAATCAAAGCTTAATTTTGTGCCCAGTGTTTCTAATGGAATGTTTTCTATCTAGTGTTATTTCCACTCTGTTAAGGGGCATTAACACTTAAAAGCCTTAGTATGTTGCCAGCAGAAACATGGGGGTTTAGGGGAAAGGCAGAGGGAAGAGAACAAAAACTCAGAGAAAAATAATATGGAAATTTTTTTTTTGGGGGGGGCGAGTGGAGGGAGGAGGGTAGGGGTGGTGTGGTGGCTTTACATAAAAAATAACTGTTGGCAACTTTCCATCTCACTTCCCTATTGTTTAGAAAGCACCTGTCCTCAAGAAATCTGTCTGATTTCTATCTTTACTCAGTTTATGTTGGGAGGTTCTCTGCCTCTCCCAAAATTTCTTTTAAAAGCACCACATAAGCAAACTCTGATATAGCTATTGAAGACTAATGAGTTCTACTGATGTTTGAAAGAGAAATGGTGAAAAAAGATAAGAGGAGGACAAGCCAAGAAAATGGGCAGTGAGGGCTGGTGAGAGGAATAACCTTTAAAGATTGAGAAAATGAAGAGCAACTGAAATTCAATATGAATACTAGAACTTTAGAATTAATGATAACAAATTTCAATAATAAACATCTCCAGGGCTAAGGCATCCTTCACCTTCAGATTTTGACTTCAGGCCCCAATCCAGCAAAGTACTTAAGCCTGAGTAGTATTATTGAACTCAACCCGTGTCAATGGGATTGGCTCACATGCTTAAAATTCAAGCATGTTCTTAAGTGTTTTACTGGATCAGAGCCTTGCTTGTTCTAATCTATGGTTACTTTCCAAGTGGGAAATACCTATCAAGCACAATTACCTTTCAGATGTGTAAGGGATATCCATCGCTAATCATACAGCAGGTTTTGTGATACTGGATGAAGAAGCTATCTGCAGTGTACCAGACTCCACTTTTTTTCCCATGTAGACTAACAGTCCAAGTTGAACATCAGCCACTCAGACTTGAATACCTAAGAGCTGAGAGTCCGCAGTGTACTTGTTTGAAATTAATTTCTTAAAGATTACTTCCAGTGGTTATTACACTAATAGTTTAGCACCTTCATTGGACATTCTCATTCACATCGAGCAGCACAGTTGAGAGAATGTTTTTTTCTTACCTGTAATCCATGATCCTCTTAAAGCTGGACATGATCCACATTTTGAAAAGTTTTTTCTAGAGAACAGAGATCTTATTGGTTGCTTTTCCTGTGTCTGTCTCCACTTCCTCTTTCATCTTAGATACTTTCAGTGAAGAACAAAAATAGCCCAAGTTACCTTGTTACAAATATAAATAGACCACAAGCCCCACTGAAGTGCTGTACTCTTATCTGTTTTCTTCAATAACACAGCAAATGCAGATGTAGGAATAGAGGAAGAACTCCAGAAGAGGCCACCACTATTCCAGCAGAGGCAAACTTTTCACTGCCTTCCTCAGGAAGAAGGAAAGAAAGCATCCTTGTCAATATGAAAGAAAATAGTTTGTTTGGCTTGTGAGCTGCCCACCTGGACCATCCTCAGATTTCAATTCCGCAAGAAGGGAGATTTAGAACCTGCTCCAGAAATTTCTCAAGGTCAGAAAAAAAAAAAAGAAAACCCCTAAGAACAAGACCAACGGCAAAAGATAAAATGGGCAGAAAAACATTGGATAACAAACTCATTATTGGGATCAAACACTTACTAGCTTATCATAAACTGATAATAAGGAATTTCAGACTCATCTGATTATAATCCAAAGGGTCAGCACAGATCCCAGGGGGACATTTCTTAGGTAGAAAATGGCTAAGAATTCTAGAGCAGCTACCCTGAGTCTGCTCCTGCTTCCAAGTCAACACACAGCTCAAGCATACAGAAAACATGTATCAATTATTGCCTAATCAAGGTCCTTATAACCAGATAGACACGCTTTTACATGAAACCATGGTTTTCAGTCCTGTTTTTAAGGTAAGAGGGCTTATAAATTCTTTATAGTCAGAGGTTATATTTCATGTTTTTGAAGGGCTGAGGTTACTTGTAATATGTGTGCCACTCACATTAAATTGATTTTAAAAAGTCTTACTGATGTGCTCACATATACACACCCCTTTTGTATGCATACAAATTTGTTTATTAATGGAGCATTTTTCTATAATCATAACTTCTTTGAAACACACAAGTTATAAAAGATACCATGGTCATATGATAAATAATGGCTAAATTATGAGTTATGAAAGTACTAGAATGGCAGTAATAAATAGATCAAAGACTTCCCCACGCTAATATCCATGAGAGTAATAAACAAGGGTATTTCCTATCCTGTAATGCATGCCATGGTTCCGATCCATAAGGCTTCACATTTTTTGCCTGCACACAGGCATGCACAAGCTCACAGAGCAAATGTGAAAGTCACAATCCCCTAATGTGATTCATGTTCCAGTTCAGCAACTGTGAGGGTACGCTGAAGTCAACGTGGGACTAACACAGCCAAGAAATTCCTGAGAGAATATGAATGATTGTTAACAGTTCTGAGAAACTCTTCCTCTGGGTTATTATCCCATAGAGACAGACAGGGGGGTTTAGCGGTCTTAACCAAACAAACAGCTCTGAGAAACTCAACATATTCCCTCTGAGATTATAGCAAATGGGAAACAAAAAAAAGCATCTTATGTTAAAAGCAGTTTGAGGCATTCATGATGCTGTCAGTGAACTACTTGGACTTATTCCTTGTGCATCAGATCAGAGTTTCCATACTCCCAAAGGAAACTAAGCACTGGCTGAAAACGAAAAGTCCCGTTTACCCTTACTGTCATCTTTTCACAGTTGGCTTTACTGAATAGGGGTGAGGCACGGGCACATGTAGCAATTATTGCAGCCACCAGAAAACTGTGCAGTAGCAACTCAAAAGGGCACACCTGTTTAAATGATTTACACCTGGGACACTACTCACACACACTGAAGTAAATGAAAAGGAAGTTGATTGAAAACTGTTTTCTTGCAGGGCTCTTCAACTCTTTCAGTTAGCTGGCATATGAAAGATGTGATCCGCTCCCAGCACACTGATAAGCCAGAAATAAAGTGAAAAACCACGTGACTAATGGCTTAAGAATTTTTTAAGGTATCAGAACTGTCAGCCTCCTTTTTTCTACCACCACCTCCTTACATTGCCTAAAGCAACTTTGCCAATAGGTTGAACACACAAATTAACACTTCCTCAAGATACATGAAGTAAGAAGCTGTAACTATTTCCTCAACTGCCTCTCATGCATTTTAAGCTGTATCCAAGCAAATCAAGTTAACAGGGTAGACAGGGAGAAGAAAGATGGTTTTGTGACTAAGAAGTAAGGCTACAAACTCAACTGTTGGTACTCCCCCAGCTTTCACACAGCTCAGTTTTCTATGCTCCTTTTGTCTCTGAAAAAATAACACCGGCAAAAATATTAAAGTTTTCTGTGTTATTCTTCTTAGTGTGCTGATACGGAGGTTAGCACAACCAAGCACTGATTGTGGGCTGAAGTTCGTTACTGGTGCATTACTGTGGCTCTGTATTTGCTAGTACATAGCATCAGAGCATCCCTTCAGAGAACATTTGATAGCATCAATCATCTATCTACATTGTCATACTGTCCAGATGGTTGCATTATGTAGGCAACTGGGAACCAGAGCAGCAGAACTACATTCTGCTGCAATTTTCCCTCTGGTGTTAATCTTGTCTTGATGCATTTAAATTAGTCTGTTGGTTATAAGACTACAGCTCTGGGTAGATGTACCTAAGACCTAGCAAATGAAATAAACTCGAGCAGCTGCTCCCATTCAGCACAGCCAAGTGACAATTCCCTACTGTGCAGAGTGAATTTTCTTTTGAATTCCACACAGGTGGCATTCTGTTGCAAATGGGTCTGTTATTAAACATCAACTCGGTAATCTGTGTACTTTAGCATATTAACTATTACTATTACGTACAAACACAGAGAAAAGAGGAAACAAGACTTCTTCCATTTGGCAAATGCAATTTTATTTCTGGATTCGTTAAGAGTGAAAATTTTAAACATTCTAATATGTGTACCTAGCCAAACACATTAATTGGCATACTGGAACAATACTGCAAATGAAGAAAGTCAACATAAGGAATCATCTCTGTATAAGTACAGAGTTCCCAGAAACATAGTTGTTATTTGTCTGTGTTACAGAAATGAGGGTTTCCAAACTTTCAATAGGCAAGACTTCAATTGGAATTCGATAAGGAAAAGCAATGCAAACTGGCAGATACAGGGAAGGAAGGTAATGACATTTCTAAGGACATATCTCGATGATAAGTCGAGTACTAAGTCTACAAGTGTAATCAATATTCAAAGCCAGGTTAGTATAGATTTTATGGTCTTGAGGAATTTTCTCAAACAGAAAACAGTCACCAGGAGTGAAATATTAGTGACTTTCTGCACAGTTCAGTGATGAATATAGCCTTACTGAGAACAAAGTACATAACTGCAGACTCTGAATCACACCCAAATTTTCCACCCATGACTATATGAAGGAATAATTTTTGCCATCAATGCAACTACTCAGTAGTATAACTGTGACTACACATATTGATCTTATTTGGACTACTTGCTAGCTATTTACTTAGCTGATAGAGAAGATTCTTTATACTGTATAAGCATCACCAAAATTATTCCCTATCATGCTAGCACTCCTGATATTACCCTATTTTTCCAGCAGTAGGTTTTTTTTACTCAAAACAACTCACAACTGAGCAACAAAAATTGACATTAAGAGAGCTACAAGAATATGAGTGAGGACAAAAGTTACCTATCCACATTCCCAGTTCTCCAGCGAAAATCACTATGTACAGAGTAAAAATACAATTCTTTTCACACCCAAACTGGCCTGTGAACGTGTAATCACAAGCGTTGCATGTGGGAACAGACATCTGTGTTCTATCTTCGTTTGTCATTTTGGTGTCTATTTCCAGGAAAATTGAAAGACAATTTTCAAAATTTGGCCCCCCAAAATAGCAAAAAACTCAGACTGAGTTCTCACAGACCAAGCTATGCTCACTGGCGCTCCTCAACAGTCTCAACATTTTCTTGCTGTACATCTATAGAATGATTTGAAATTATTCAAATGACACAGAGAATCTCAAGTACCTAGTTCAGTTTACAGGTCTGACTGCTCACATTTCTTTCAAATAAAGATGAATTTCATGTGGTTATTCATTTCCAATTAATTTACAGAGCAGCAGGTTTCTGCAGGGGAAACACTTCATTTCTCCACTGTAGCCTTCTTCAAAAAAATGTCCTGCAGTAAGAAAGAAGAGATAGTGAAACAGATGCTTTTAGCTGTTATGGAATTTTTAGTCTTTCTGGTAATTTTATATAACTAAGTCAAAGCTCTTAATTGATTCATACTGTAAATAATAATTAAGAAGACCACAGATACCCACATGCAACAAGAAATTTCCTTGGTTCTTCTAGAGATCTATGACTTTACTTACAGTAATTACAGTACAGAGAAACCATACACAGTAAAATGTGACATAAGGATAATTTTGTGACAAACCCACTGTACAGTAGCAAATTAACACAGACAAACTTCAGTGAAAAGCAACCAGTCATAAATACTTGTTTGCACGCACACTGTCATATAATAGAAATAGAAACTTGTTCTTTGGACAAGCCTTCACAAGAAAGTAATTAGTAGTTACTTATATACTTATGAAATCACAAAGCCATAGCAGCAGTCCACAGATAAGTTAAAAAAAAAAATAATCAGATTAATCCTACATGTTTAGGCAGGGCCTATTTATTTTATAGTCTGTCAGATGATAAACCAATTCTGCAGAGGGCTTCTAAGGGACATGATCAAGTAGAAACTAAATACTTCTATTTTACTAGGACAGGCATGGCAAAAGCCCAAAGAACATTCCAGGAACAAAAGCAAGCGTGGCATACAATGCACGGGCAGGCACATGCTGAAAGAAAAACGCAGCCTCACAGAGGACAGTCATGTTAACCCAGGTCTGGCTATTCACCGTGAGGGAACACTGCAGTGGCTACAGCTGCAGGAGATACCCTTGTCTGTACACGGGTGCACTGCCTTCAAAAACCTTTTTGTGTGTGTTTGGACTGACTGTTGATGAGGGAATAGTAGGGCTAAATATACAGGATATGAAAACAAAAATAA
Organism: Nestor notabilis; assembly: GCF_000696875.1. Lineage (NCBI taxonomy): Eukaryota > Metazoa > Chordata > Aves > Psittaciformes > Psittacidae > Nestor > Nestor notabilis. The sequence goes on from NW_009926804.1 coordinate 16,415, forward strand.
GTGACAGTTACTTCCTTGCTTGTTACTTTATGCACAGGTATTAAACACAATTTTACAGCAAACTTCAGTTGATATTAGCCAGTAAAGCCATACTTATTTACAGCAGCTAATACTCTGGTATTCTACACGGAGCAAGAGTCCAAGTTAACAGTTACTACAAAACTCGTCTCTGCTATTGTACTTGGTAGTAAGGATATCTTCAAATCTTCTCTTTCAGTCAAGCTAGAAAACATTGGTCTTGCTTTTGAAATTGTTTGTATAAACCAATTAGGTATCTCTTTAAGCTATGGATTCTTCTGTTTCACACCCATGCTGCTGATGTTTAAAAAAAAGACTGTGAACATCACAAATTGCCAAGACATCCAAATCAGTACTTTTGAAAATTTCACACTTAAGATTGGCTTAGACAAGGATAGTAATTGCAATCTAATTAAAAACAAACAAAAAATCCCCCACAAAACAGAATTAAATGTCTGGTTGTGATCAAGAATGCTTATGGGCATTTGTTCCCCCAAATTAAGATCCATGGGTTAAAAAAAAACAAAACCCAAAAAAAAAAAGGAAAAAAAACCCCACAACAAACAACCCAACCAACCTCACAAACAACAACAACAAACCACCCAACAAAATCCCAAATCCTCAAACTTTAAACCAAAAGTATGAGTGTGTGGTCATGTACAACCTATTCTGAGAATTGCCATTTTGAAAAGTCTGGGAACCACTGCTGCAACTCATGATAGCTACTTATAACTATCAAATTAGCAACCACGTGATGCAGAAGGTTATGTAGCCCACAAGAAGTAAATATCTGAAATATACTATCATTACTAGCATTTTAATTCCCAGAGAAAGAAAGTTTATGCACTTACATTTCATCATCATATTCCTTTGGAGGTGATGCCGCAATGACTAAGTCAATCCAATCCTGAAAAAGAAATGCACAGTGAAAACACGTACTGCTTCATATGGCTTTTAGAAGTGGTTAGTGAACCACCATGAAATATCAGATAGAGAATCAGGAAGACAATTTCTGGAAAACCACAGGGAGCAGCAGAAGGATCTCTATTAAAGACTTCCATAGGAAGACTACTTCAATGTTGAGCTGTTTGAGTATCCTGAAATTAAAGAAAAATCTCCTGGTCTTACAACAAACTTTTAAAAATAATTATTCTAAGAATCATCCTATATTTGGTCATCTTAACAATGAACACAGTTCTTGCTGAGAAAACACCCACTGTAATTAAATGAAGTGACTTGTACATTAAGAAATCAAAGATAAGCTGTTATCATAAAATTCCAATCAGTTTGCAAGTCATTTTCAATATGAAAGAGATTCTTCAGATAAATGTACTATGAACACTCAGAATGTAATGTGTTTAAATAACAGTCTTGACATGTGGCTAAATGCCAGGAACTTTCACAATAAATTACATGCATGATTTTTAGAGATGCCATACACCAGTATCATCTGCAGATTTCAGCTCACTTTGGTAGTATGTCATACCTGTTACTTTTGATGTCTGCAACCTCATTTGTGGTGATGTAACAAAGTCATGGAAGAAATGTATACCTCATAGTAGCTTTATAGGTAGAATGAAAAAGTGTTCCAGGTGACTTACCCCACCCATGTTCCAAGCTTTTGCTAGTGTTGCCTGTGCTTCTGCCAGCCTGCTGTCAATTAGTATCTTGCCATTTACAGCAAGTATTTCGTCCCCTTTCACTATGCCTCCTGGTGAAAAGACCAACATGGTATACATACATGGAAGCAAAAATCTGTGAGTCTTCACTGTCTTTATGCAGTACTGAGTATAATGAAAAGTGTCTTCATTAGATGTGAAGGCTTACACTAAAAACTGACATAAACAAGAAAGTTTTCTACAGGCAAAAGCAAAAGGAATTTTTAGGCATGGAAATGCCACACTAATTTCCTATTGATCATGACCAGTAAGAAACTAGTTGAATAAGATTTTTTCCATAGCAGTAGTTTGCCTGTCTGGGTAATCCTTCTATAGAGTTTACAAACTGAGGTTGATTGTAGGCTGTTACTACTATGAAAATGGCACCATTACTTAAAAGTTCTGAAGAGGTACGTGGCAAGGTTTTGGCAAGGTTTTGCAGGACTGTCTTTCCTTTGCAGAAGCATGTGTAACATTTAGTCCTTAGAATTGATTCTGGCTTGCTAATCTGTAACGAAGCACAATCAGCTAACTGGGACTGGATTTAAAGGGGAAAAACAGAGATGGTAAGGGGACAGCCTAGCTGAAAAAGGCCTTCACAACAGTGAAGAGCCAAAGAGAAACAGAGTACCTGACAGATCAAGTGGCTGAAATGTTTTCACAGCATGTGTGACATGAACTTAGGGGCAGGCTGGGACAAGGTCAGCAAAGACCAGTGACAATGTAAGGAGACATTACCCCATCCATCTACCTAGCCATCGCTAGAGTTCTCAAGGAAAACATGAGAGATACTGGCCATGAGCAGCAAAGCCTGGATGTGTTGGTATGCATGTTCTTGTTCCTTCCAGAGAACTAAGCTGTTAGCCGTAAGGCTCTGGCCTTTAGTGGCATTCTGGGAGTAAAGCCAGGTGTTTTACAAAACAGGTTACTACTGAAAGTAGCATTAAGAACAAAACTAAGCAGTGTAGTGTAGCCATGATCAGGTAATCACTTTGCACATGACAGTACTACAAATATCATTGCTTGGAAATTGTGAAAAACGACAACCATGTTCTGCTTTCCTTAGCACACCAGGCGTGCATCAGGTGATTTTTTGTTCTTTTTTCTTTTAAATATATCAGACTGGAAAAAGGGGAGCCCTTATTAAGAGAACAGCTCTACATTTTCAGGCCACATCAATGAAAATTCTGCAATGATAAAACTACAGTAGTAATGACCACTTCTTCTTAAACACTATTTATAAATTTTACATAATTATTACTTCGAGCAGCACTCTTCAAACCTTGAGCCACTCTTGGAGCTGCCCTTGGAGCTGAGACAGAACTTGGCTGCCTTGGACAATCTACATGTGCCTTTTGGTAGCAGGCATAGCTGTGAAGTCAGCCAGCAACTCTCAGCCAGCCTAAGGAGCCACTTTGCAGAACCATTCATATTCCTCATTGTTACTCACCATGTTTATCTGCAGCACCACCCTCATAGATGGCAGACACAACTATCTTTCCAACTGGAGAATCAATTCCCCCCTCAACTGCAAGGTCTAAGGATCCTTCCTATTAAAAAGGAGTTTGAGTTCAGAAAAAGGCTATCAATTTTTGCCATCAACAGGATTTTAATCTTTCCTTCTTCTCAGTAAATGGTACTGTACATGAAATGCTTACATGAACCCTTTAAATATTAACCAAATACTATAGCATTTACCTTTTTAATTCGTAACAGCCGTACATCTTTTCCCATAATCTGATCTGGAGTAAACTGAAAAGATATAATGATTAGGCATTTCAACCTTGGCAACACAAAACAGGCTGAAAAATGTAGTTTATGGGAGAATTGTGTTAGTGGAAGATCAAAACACCAGATCATCATCTCCAGTAAGATAGCTCTTTTTCAACATGACCAGAAAAGACAAACACACAAGCCTCAGCAAACCAGCAGGCAAGAATCTTACCCTCCCAACCCTCAAAATCAAGGATGTATTTTCCCCAGTGTATTTCACATTAAACAGTGAGACATAGTTGAGTTCTCTCCTTACCATTGAATATGGATCAAAATCTTCCACATATTTCTGGAAGCCCTGAGAATAAAACAATACTTGACTGTAAGAACCATCAAGCTCATCATACCCTTAACACACAAACTCCATTTTATTCATTAGTGAGAGAACGTGTAGCTATGAAAGCTATGAAAGATGACAGTAAGCAGAGAAAAGCACAGAAAGGCAGCAAACAGTCCATCCTGACAGTCAGAAGACATTTCAAAAACCTTACGACAGATCAGCAGTTTGAGCTGGTCATGCTATGGAGCAATTCTGAGGAGCAGTTTACCACTCTGTTAGCTCCACAGTTCCCTTCTACAACCGACAGAACAAAAGCACATCTTGAAAGCACCATGGACAGGTATGTTCTGCCACACACTCTGGGCAACATTTCTTGGGACTGTCACCATGTTGGGTACTACAACACAGGTGGAAGTGATAGGCTCCAATTCACCTGTCAGCAACACTACGTCACACTGCCTGGGTCGTAGGATCCTCTTCCAACCCCCTTCTTTCCTCCTTTCCATGGAGTTTCAGGGAGTTCATTCCATACCACAAGCAAATGCAGAACAAGAAGTAATTTTAGTTTTGTATGGTCTGTGGAGGACTTAAAAGGTTTTAGCAGGGAGTGTCTGAAATGGGGAAGACAATATTGCAGTTAGGTAGAGCAGCATTTAAGCTTTGAGAGGACCCATGCTTTCTCAAAACTTTCAAAACCTAATGCATTAGCCTTGTCAGACCAACACTGCAGGGAAAAATCAGGAGTTACCTTTTCTGCACAGGTGAGAGTTCCTGAGTCAGTAATTAGGACTCAGTGGTGTTTGAGTGGTCATTTCTTGAGGAGGATTAGTTGTTATCAGATGAGATTGTATGGGTGATGCTGGAGATGTGTAAGAGCTCTGCACTGAGGGCTTCAGAACTTAACAGAAATCTTTACTGAAGCACCTAAATGCTCTATAACTCTTGTGGCTTCAAGCTGCAATAGCCTGGGGCCATGGGAACAACACAAAACCGCACAACCATTTGCTCACGCAGCAGGCAAGCCAATATCTGATGCAGACCAGCGATTCAGTCCATGATCAAGCTTGATATATTCATTATTGCCCTCTTTTCTACTGGATCCATCTGATGACAAATCTGTTCCACTCTCAGATTCAGCTAAGCCTTTCTCCCCTTGCAAATCAAATGCACAGCTTAAGGTTCCTCTGGTACCTTTACGGGCTGGCTATTAAATAACAAAGTTGCAGCACAAAACACTAATGCTTCCTTCTATTATCATCTTTGCCATCTCTCTCAGTTGCCATTTTGACATGACTGGGAATGATCCTCTGGGAACAGATCTCATCCTTACTGTCACTGCCTCTGACAAAGTCAGGGAGCACTGCTACGTAGGCCTGCATTAGCAGACCCTCAAATACACAACAGTGCTGTCCATTCATCTAACCACACTTACACAAACCATGCAACAGTAGTGCTGACGGCTCGTGTGGACTGGCAGTCATTACACACAGGCCATACCAAATAGTTCAGCATGAATCCTGGCTTTCCTGCAGCTTGCCTCTCTCTTCACCTCTTCCCTGAGATCAGAAGACCAATATAACCAAATCATGTCCTTGTTCCATGTTTCTTCTGAGACAGAAGAAACATTTGCAAGGGTTGAAGCATGACTGTCTCCCCAGGCTCCAGAAAGCTAAATCTTCAGGGTACAACTGCAGAACTTTTGCTTATTGCCATAAGTGGGTTTGTATTGCTTTCTTTTTTTTTTTTTTGGGGGGTGGGGTGGGGTGGGTGAGGGGGGAAGGGTTGTGGTTTTGGTTGTTGGTTTTTTTTGGTTTTTTTAGTGGCTTTTTTGTCATTGTTTTTGGGTTTTGTTGGTTTTTTTGGGTAGCGATATATGCATTAAAAGCATATTTTGGGAATAGGCACACAAGACACCTTATTTAGCATTTAAATTATAGGTTGCATTATATTTCTTAACTGCTAACTTTGAGGAACTAAATAAATGGGAATCTGATCACAAACTTCAGCAAGGGCAGAATTTCATCCTGGGGGAAAAAACACAATCATTCATTCATTTACAAAGTGTATTAATAGTTCAACTAAAACTGTCCGAGAAACATTTTACAATGATAGCTACCTAAACAAACTTATCAGTTTGAATAGCTGAATTTGCATTACCCTTTGGAATCATGGCTGAAGTAGACATCTATGGTCTTGGAGCAAGCAACTTGGAGGAAAGAACTCCAATCCTGGCCAAGTCACTAATTCATTATGTAATCTAAAAGAAGTCAGGGAACTCTTTGTCCCAAGTCACCCTCATGAAAAACAGATGTTGGCCTTAAAGAAAGTTCTCCTGGGAAAGTAATTTTTAAACAGGACAGAAAAAAACCAAACCCCAAAACCCAAAAGAAACAATCAACAAAAAACACACTAAACCCCACAACAAAAAAATACAAGCAAAGAAGTTATATGATCAGCATCCAATAATGTACACATACAGCTAAGACACAATGAAGACATCCAGTGAACTTTAAAAAGTCTTCCCAGAAGTGGGCATCACAAATTCTGAGAGGAGAGTGTGCAATCCACATCCAAGCATGGAAAAGCAACAGAGTGGAAACCACAGTGCTAAATCTATCCTCCCCCTCCTTGGGACATCCAGGTGAAATAGTTCAAGACCATTCAAATCCTTTCTTGACTTACAGAAACATTCCTAAGACTGAACACAAGTAGAATCTGGAACAATAAAACATCTGATTGCACCAAAACAATTACCCTTCTGGACTTCTAGATTAAAGATAAAGCTACTACCTAAAAGAAAAAAAAAATCAACCCAAAACAAAACATAAGCACCTAATGGTGGGATGATTCCTGTGACTGGAGTGTTGGAATGGACGGTTACCGGCTCTTTAGAAAAGACAGGCCTGGCAGATGGGGAGGGGGAGTTGTTATTTATGCCAGTGATAGGCTGGAGAGTATGGAACTCTGTCTGGGGACAGGTGAGGAGATAACAGAGAGCTTATGGATGAGGGTCAAAGGAAAAACAGCAACGGGGGACATTACAGTGGGGATCTGTTACAGGCCACCTGACCAGGAGGAATCTGTGGATGAAGCACTCTACAGACAGATAGGAGCAGCCTCATGCTCGCAGGCCCTTGTCCTCATGGGGGACTTCAACCACCCTGATATCTGTTGGAGGGACGGGACATCCCGGCACAAGCAATCCAGGAGGTTCCTTGATTGTGTGGAAGACAACTTCCTCTTGCAAGTAATAGAGGAACCAACAAGGAGAGGTGCCGTGCTTGACCTCGTGCTCACCAACAGGGAGGGGCTGGTTGGGAATGTGACACTCCAGGGCAGCCTTGGCTGTAGCAACCATGAGATGGTCAAGTTTGAGATCCTCAGGACAGTGAGAAGAGCATGCAGCAAGCTCACTGCCCTGGACTTCAGGAGAGCAGACTTTGGCCTCTTCAGGAACCTACTTAGTAAGGTTCCATGGGATATAGTCCTAGAGGGCAGGGGGGCCCAAGACTGAACCACCAGGCAAATAAAGAGGAAGAGATGAAAACTTCATCCATATGACAGAGGAAAGCAATAAAAGTAGTAACACAGAAGAAAAATCCCATATAATACAGAAAGGCTATACAAGTAAGTGCTTTCTACCACCTGTTCCTCTGTTGTCCTAGTAGTAACTATGTTAATAGCTCTATTTGTTAAACTAAGAAAATATTTACTTACTGAAAGCATTGCAACTGGAGACTAAAAGAAACAAGGAAACCTTAGGAATGTATTAAAAATAATAATAATAATTTGCCATTCTCAGATCAGTCATCACTGTGCAACTATTTTAAAGATTGCACTAACTGTATATGTAGTAACGGATGGTTCGACCTGAAGGATTTTACTATCCGTTCATTCTTCATCTGTCTAGACTAGCAGGAGCCACAGGCATACACTGAAAGTTTACAAAGACTGTGAGTTTTCATGCACTAAGGCTGCACTACATCCTCTGTTTCAGAAATTAAGCAACAGGATTAGAAAGGAAAGGTTTAAATCTATGATCAGTCAAAACAAGAAGTACCACACAAAACATGAAAAATGTTATTTTACTTGTTTTTTGTTAGATCTAAATGATGAATTGTAAACCACCATCCTTTTAAACATCTCTTGTGGCTGCAAAATAAAGAAAATTGCCAAACCAGACATTAACTTTTGCTGTAAATATGTATCACCTACTCACAAATAATTTCACTACTTTTTTTTTTTTCCTATGGCACACGATTTCTTAAAAGTATTTTCCATGAATCCTTTTATCCATCATTTCTGCAGAACAGTACTGGGGTCTCTTCCCTATGATTTGTGAAAAAAATAATTAGGAAAAAACCCAAAACCCAAACAACAAATATGGTCAAAATGCTAGATAAGTAATTTCCACAATATTGAAAAGTCATGATAAATATACATTTAAGATTTGCTCTCCTACCATGGATTTCCTTTAGTGAAAGCTGATTTTCATTACTAAATTCTTCATGAAGTTGATAAACTGAAAGTAAAGATAAGTGTAGTTGGGCTCATCCTGAAAGCATTAATTGTCTAAATAACCATCACTAGTAGAGGTTCATTCTACTTAAAGAAAGATTCCTCCTGAATTTAATTGACTTATTTCTCCGCGGTCTTGTTTCAATTTGGATAGCTACGAGTAATTTCACAATATTGACTAATAACTGCTGGATTTTATTTTAAATTGTGCTGGGCTTCAAAGATTTGAATCCCATATTGATTCTGGTTTTCTTTCACTTCCAGTGCATTAACAAAATAGTACACTCTAGTTTGGAATCACTTAAATCACTAAAATATGGAACCTCTTATTATGCCACAAAGATTTTCAAAAATAGAATAAGATAAAGAAAAAAAATAAAAAAAGAAAACACTTCTCACACCTCTCCAGCCTCCACTCAAAATCCTGCATCAGATTAGGCAATGTATTTGAGTCTTCTAAAACAGGAACAGCTTTCACAGACTGACCTGGTATTTACATTCCCAAACTGAATTTGCTTTAAACCAAACATATCAGTTTCACTACCGATTCTATCAGTGTCCTATAGTTACACTATTACTTGGAAAAATTATCTACTGCTGAGTTAACAAAAGATTTGTGGTCTCCATTTAATTAATACAGAGACCAAGTTTTTGTCTTCAAGGAGTTTTGGGGCCTGTATGGCAAGATTTTTCACAAAACTCTTCGGCCCCTCTCTAGCCACTTACAGATGGTTTTAGTATAGCTATGGCAAATAGTAACTGAAACTTCCAGTCACTGCACATCTTCCCATCCAGTATCGAAGCATTTGTCTCAGGTTCCTTGACTACAGCCCTAGAGAATCAAGCTTCAAATTTTGCAAATTAGAGGAAAACTTAAATACTCATTCTTCCTTTTAGAAGTGCTGCATCCAACCACAAAGGAATGAGGGAGGAAAGATCTTTAGTGCAGCAAGTGCAGCAAAGTTTTCTAACACAATAGGGCGTTAGCGACAGTTGGGAGGGCAGAGACTAATGCTCATGTCAGTTTTGCTTCTCTGAAAACCCCACCACTAAATCTTAACAATCCTCTCCTGTTATCTGAGCCAAAATTTAATTACCTTTGCCATGAGTATATTCCGATTCACTCTAGTACAGCAGAGACAAATATTTCACGCTGACTTTGACCCAGAGCAGCTCTCAGCATTCAAGGCCACATTTGAGAGTTAATACCCATCATTTCCCTATTTATAAGTGAAAAATTTAATTTTCATTAACTGTTAAAAGACTTGGAAATTCTGACCTGAATTAATATGAAGACTTACTCACAATAGAGACTTCTGTTTTCTGGCCCAATTAACTACCTGCCAGATAACAGGAATGGTTTAGCTATTCTTGCATGTTCATTTTATTCTTATGTTAATGCTTTTCATCTTTACTAGTGAATTGCTCGAGTACAGGCTCACTTGATTAGCTGCTTGGTTCAGGTAAATACAAGATGAGTTTCTAGAGTTTGATACTCAGGACAGCTAAATTCAGACAAAAAACAAGGTAGAAGAAATTACATGCATTATGTCATACTAGGATATAAAGACTGGAGTTGCATAAGGTGTGTGAAATCTTGCAAGACAAAACCCAGGGTAGATACGTTGCCTTTCGTGATACTTCCCTTTGTTAAGAGAAGCTGGGCCAGTCTTTAACAAGGACGGACTTAAACAAGGACTCCCCTCGTACACCCCCACCCCACCTCCAGACAAACAAAAACCATTCCTTCAACATGAAATAAAGTTATAATTCTTATTGTGCACATAATTTCTTGTCAGATATAGCACAGGCTTTTAATTAAAAGAAATGCAAATACGATTTTTTTCCCCGTCACTTAGCACACATACTGCAATACATCGCCTTGCTCATATAAGCATGGATGTCTGCACACATGCATGTAACAGACACACAACTTTAATTCTAACAGTGTAAGTCATGATGTCCCTCAAGAATAAAAACTACTTATTGGTTCACCAGCTATTTCAGATGAATTTTCAGGGCTCCCACATGGGAGTTATCACCTGTCAAAGCAGTATTTCTATCTTGTTCGCTCTCTTTTGTTTTCCCCTCCTTGCTTTCTGTAGTAATCCTTGGTTCGCCTTCCCTCATATACCACAATCCCCGAAGATGCTACATGATTGGACCTAAAATGTTTAGCCTATCAGGTTTTTCTTCATTTACATTTGAAACAGAATGGAAAAGAATTAAGAAAAAGAATCTGTACTGTGTGTCAACTTTGCAGTAACCAGTATATTGGAGTCTAAGATATAACAACATGGGGTTTTTTTTTCCTTTGGAAATGAAATTATGAGGTACGTATCTACATTTCAATTATGTTCAGGCCTATTTACAAAGGAAAACCAAAGTATAATTTTTACTATTTCATTTCTGACAAATGAATTCAGAATTTATGACAATAAAACCCAGCATGTGAATAAATGGAAAATAAGATCTTCAGAATCTAAGGCTCTACACTGCTCTGGAATTATGCAACCCAGTACAAAAATTGCCACTAAAAGCGACTTTTGGATCATGGTGGGGGGGAAAGGGGAAAAAAAAAATAATCCTTTTATACTTACCATTAATGATCACTTGAAAATCTACATAAATTTTAGTTAGCAGAAAACAAGACAAGCACTGAATCTTTGAGAACAATTAAAAAACAAATCCCGTAGTACTATAGTGCTCAAAAAAACCCAAACCAAAACACCAAAACCCAAAAAACCAAACACTTTAAAAGGCTTACCAGGGCCTCTGATCTGATTGTTGGCCTGACCATAAAGTTTGGGTCAGGATGCAGCATGACTGGTTTAGAGACTATTGGTACCCCTGGATGTCGTTGGGTAGGTGGACTTGGAGCAAGTTTCTATGGGGTCAATTTAAGAAAATTAAAATTCACAAATTGAAATTCACAATTGCACAATAACTAACTTGTGCAAATCCATCATTTCACCAAGATGCCTGAAATCAAATAGTTTATGGTAATGGATTTAATGACACTAATACAACAAAAGGCTTACAGAATTAGTTTAACTAAGACTTACAAAGTCAACAAACCAAAACATAATTTCTCTTGCTTCCCCCCTAATCTCTGACTCCACCAGCACAATTATGGAAAAATGTCACCCCTGCTTTTGGCATTTATCCCATAAAGGCAATGAACTGAGTAAGAAACCGCAGGGAAAAAAAAATAATTCTGAATTTAAGAACAGAGTGAACCTGAAATAAGATTTTAACTAATCTATGGCTAAACAATTCTTTTAAGATGAAATTCACCAGGACTGCAGCAATCATTTTTCCATAGATCATTTCAAGCTAACTTGCTTTAAGAGCAAGGTTAGACTACCTACCTACCCTTGACTCTACAAAGTACAGATACTCAGAGGCATCTGAGACCTCTTTATGCAGCACGTACTAACCCGATTGTACACATCTTACTCAGTCAAAACTCCCACTGACATCAAGCATAGTTTTATTTAAGAGTTCAAAACTGAGCCCTGTGGGTTTAGTTCTGACTTAACCCCAGCAACTCTCAGCACGCTTTTGTCAATGGTTCTCATAGTGAATGTATTCCAGATATCATTCATGTAGTACAAGCTGTATCCTCCAAAATTTAAACTGCTTCCAGCAACTTGGTTAAGCAACTTTTTTTGGTTGTTTTTTTTTTTTTTTTTTTTTTTTTTAATGGAGGAATTTTGGGTTGGGCTTTTTCCTGGTTTTTTTTTTTTTTTTTGTGTGTTTTTTTTTGTTGTTGTCATCATTTTGTTTTTTTGTTTCCCTCTCCTCCTTTTTAAATAATATAAGAAAAAAGATTTGGAACTAGATATTTCAAAGTCCCTGTGGATATCCCTCAGTTAACATTGTTCCACACTGCAAAATATATCATATCCTTAAGCTTTCCGACCTTAGAAGAATCATCAGGTTCACAGATATCAACTTGTTAAAGTTGCACTGGAACTGGATGACTGCTCCTGGAGCTACACAATTTAGAGACAGACCTCTCTGAAGTTCTTTGCAATGAAGAAATCTGATATTTGACCATTCTGGATCAAAAGCAGTGCAAAGAGTTATCAAACTAATGTTGGTTCTTCTGGGAAGAAAGTTTGCTTTGCAGCACCCATTATATTTAAAATACAGTTTGGTCCTATCACCTTTTGTCTATCTTGACCGGACAAAGTATATGCTCCATGACATACAGACATCCAGAACACACAAACATGGACCATGTATTGCTGAAGTATTGAAACATCAAGTCCTCAGATCATTAAGAGTCACTTCTACTACTTGGTATTAGGTATCTTGTAACACAGCAATGGATCCTCGCACGTGAATGCAAGTGTTGAATTTTAAATAAATTAGCCATGCAGAGTCAAACCCTTGACATTAGCATTACATGGGAAGCTCATAAAACTGCAGTATTTATTAACAGCATATGACATACCAGTGGAGTGCTTGACACAGAAGATACTTTGCCGACGTGGGAGGTGTTTCTTACAACCTAAACAGTAACAGACTTAGTACTGAGTTCATATAAAGTATATAGCTAATAATAATTTTGAGAAACAGATCAATTTATACCAGATATTTTAATAGTTACTTGTCAAGAATGTAATTGACAGTATTTCATTCCTTTTTTTCAGGTATTTGTTTGAGCTGAATTTGAAATTAAATTATCTGGGGAAAAAACCTAACTTAGCAACATAGAGATTTATCAGTTTGAGTAATACCAGAAAAGTAAATTTATGGGACAACACCAGTTGTCTTATTTTCAGCTTCAGCAGGCTTAAGCACAAGATCATTAATTGCTGAAGTGAAATAAACACACTGCATCTGCTTAACTGTCATGTTAAAATGGACTCTTTAAAAAGCAGAGAGGATAAATTGTCCAGCATTTCAGCATTCCATTTCTGAAACCACATCAAGAATACTGAGTTATCTACTTATAAACAAAGCAGCTTTGGCTCAGTATTAATACTTTACTAAGAGCTTACTTCTTTCCTCTTATACCCTAATTATATTCAATGAAAACTGACTTATTTCTGAAAGCTAGATTATTTTTTTCTTGTTACCTGATATATTTTCCTTTAATTATTAATTATTAACCTCTTCTCTCTAACATAACAGTGAAAAACTGCCAGGAACATATATTGGAATAAATAGGTACGGATCAGATCCAGTATGGCAGTTCCTATATTACTTCTTCTATCTGAATATTTTTTCTCAGCATTAGGAGAATGTATTTTTCCTCTGAACACTAATATTTTGTACACTTGTGTTATTTCACATCATTTTTATTTCACAAATAATTTGGGAAACCTATTATCCATAAGACTATATGATAAATCCATTTCACTGGATGTAGCATATTCTTGGCACTTCAAACACATAAACCATGTAGATCAAGCACTATCACTACAGATCAACTTTAGTTTATAAGAAGAGATTCATAGTTAACATTAGGGCAATTATTTACTTAGAAATAATCTGCCAGTTTCCCCTGAGAAGTGATTAGTTTGCATATCCTTCTCTACCCCAACCAAAATCATGCAAATGCAAAGCCTCGTATTTCCAAGTAAACATAAAAAAAAAAGAAAAAAAGAAAAAAAAAAAAAAAAGAGAAAAAAAAGAAGGAAAACCAACAATGCAGCCAGTCAGTCCATGCATAAAACTATAATACTGTGTAGGAAAGAAGTGATCATATGGGATCCTCTTCTGCTGTTTGAAACAAACAAGAATCTTTTGCAAAAAAAGAGAGTATGAATCCCACTACAGTGCTTAGCAAAGGGAATTATGATAAAAACAGCTGCCATTTCTCCTCCAAAGTGAGATCTGGCACGAAATTTCTTATATTTGATCCTCTTTTGAACTAAGATTGTAATAAAGAGAAAGTCTCCATGTTTTCTCAGAGAAATCCCTAAATCCTGTGTGTGCAAAAAAGTCAAACTTGATTACCAGCTCTTGCTCATTCAAAAATATTTTACAGATAATTTATACAGTGTTGATGTTTTAAAAGTTTGAGCTTCTGATTTTAAGCTCATTTTCTTTTCACATTACAAAGCAATGTGATGACATTTTCAAAATAATTCCACCAGTCATTTTCACTGCAGAGATATTTTTCTCAAATTTAACCATGAGTTAAATCTTCTGATTTTGGCTTTTGGTCTCACATCGTTTTTTTCTTTTAATATATATACTTAAACGTTCAAGTCCAAATTGTCTAACTGATACGTTCTGCCCAAGATACCTGCATGTGGAAGGGATACAACAGACACATGGAGGAGAGCAAAACTCTCTCAAGAGTTTTAAGAAGTTAAAATAAAACTACCTCTGGACTGCATTCATCACTATGACACAGTAAACCCATCTCACTCCTTTTAACACTGCGTATGGCAGATGAGTAGATCCAGTGGATGAAGTGGGTGATGCAGTTGGGGAGGGAGGCCAGGCAGGGGAATGGTAAAGGCACATGCATCCAAACAGATCATGAGGTCACCTGGGAAGCTGGTGTTACTGACAAAGCTGGACCTCTTGAAAGTGGAACATTTGATGTAGGAAGTGGATGAGCTGATGATGCTGAAGGAACAGTGGGTGGTGGTGGTGGCGGCGGAGGTGGTGCCACACGTTGGTTAGGCTTGTCAACTTCATCTAAGTTTATATCATCAAGGTCTGTGGTATGAAGCTGCAGACCACCAGCAAAACGCCGCATCGATGTGGCAGGAGAAGCTGATGGACGTCCACTTGCCAACTAAGTGCAACAGAACAGAAATCTGCCTTAACAGTTCATCTGCCTGCAACAGTTCTGAACAAATTAATGGCAAATTCTAGAACATCACTCAGCCTAACTACTGCTGCACAGGAAGTTCTTGGCATCTCCCACACAGACTATACATAACCTTTTTCTCCAAAAGCCTTTTCAAAGGCGCTCCTTGGTATTTCAGTTTTAAAAGAAGAAAACTGGAGTGCTGCAACATTAGCCTTGGCTGTTGGGACAAGGGGGATCAGACACACAAAAACCCCCAACTTCTTGGAGTCTTCAGAAGGTAAAAAGAAACCCAACAACAACCAAAAAAAACCCTAAAAACACAGGTCAGATCACAGATAATATCCCTTGCCTCACTAGTTCTTATGATGAGAAAGCAGAATTGCTCCTTGCAAAGATGATTATATAAGAAGAAAGTCATCAAAGACAGGCCTTGAAATGCCATGCCACTAAAAAAGGGAAAGGTGCTCAAGTGTGGTGTAAACATAACTAGACATTAATACAAGAGGGGGAAGTAAGCTTAAGGAACACTTCAGGGTGCTACGAAATTCAGATTCCCAGAAGGCACTGGATCTTCCAATTTCTGTCAATCAACACCAGATGCACTGTGGGGCTAACAGACTCCACAGTTTGAACATGATTCTTCTCACAAAAAATAAGGCTGTGTGAAGAAGGAGTCTACATACGCTGTTAGAGTTGCTAACGTTTCTTTTACCAGTGATCTAAAAGAAGTATTGAAGAAAATCTAGTCGATACTCTTTCATTTTGCTATTTTGCAGGCTCAGCTGAGGAAACCTTAGAGAGATGAGCTGTCCCACAGCCACATGCATCTTAGTCTAATATGACAACACTTCCCTCAAGCGGGTATCTCTGTTGACATTCTTTTGGATGTCCTTACCTGCCATACTGACCCCTGGTACAAAAAAACCAAAATGAAACAAAGAAAACAAAACAAACAGACCTGGACTGCTCTTGAAACCAAGCAGCAGTTCAAGCCTGTAATACCTGAATATTGTTCATCTGCATTTATCCTTCATAAGCATTCTGGTCTGTGCTTTACATCAGCTTAACTGCTTGGACAGTTTTGTAGAAAAATTGTAATAGAATATTTAAATATAATGGAAATAAAATGGTGATTTTAATCTGTAATGTAGCCAAATTTAGGTAGTGGGAGAAAACTCTGCATACTCATCTGACTGTCCTAGAGACCTGCACTGAAGAGCTACATGGATCTGAGCCTGAGGCCAGGAGAACAGAAGACCAGCTGCTTTTTTCAGAGCTGCTCCACATTGACTTGAAGGAAATTCATGCGAGAGTGTTCCCCAAGGGTCCCCTCTGTGGCTGCAATTTCACGAGGATCCCAGGGGAGTTCAGCAGATTGCAGTGTTCCTCTTGAAAGCAGCTGTGCTTGGAAGACAGCCAGAGCAGCAGGATGGTGGGAAAGCCTCACTTCGTGTCTAGAACCATCAGGCTCTAAGACACAATCACTATTTGCAACTCCCTTAATTTAAGGGGACTATTTAAAACACAAAACCAAACCCTATCCTTTGTGAGTTTCTTATCTTTTTTTGATTTTCTTAATGTGTACCTTTCTTCCACACAATACTAGGAAGCACCCAAGAGCACATCACCAGTGATCCTATTTTCATAGGATACCAAAATATACGTTTGGGTACTCTAGCCTCAGTTGTTTTATTTGTAGTATGTCCCATCTAGCCCAAACAGCTCCTGAGCCAATAAAACTGTTAATCTGGTGTGTTGATAATATACTTAAAAAGGACAAAATAAAATTAATTAGAATAATAATTTAAAAAATCCTCCCTAAAATACATGAATACAGATTTTTCTCTGGTAAAAACCTATTGCTTTTAGGAGGCAACCAGTGGGTTTTTACGAGATCATGCAATATATGGAGAAGCCAGAATTTTACCTCAGGAGACTCATTCTCCACAGAGGAAATCTGTTCTAACCGTGTCTGACAAAGTCTTTCCACCCAGTGCTGCACCTTTTCTGATTCCTCCAGGTCTTCTCGTTCCGTCTCAGATACCTTAACCATAACATCAGTTACAGGTATAGTTACAATACAAATCTATTTCAGATGTATGAAGTGCCATCTAAATTAGTTTAAAAACTAATAATGGTGATGAGAATGATTTCTTATTTTTCTGTCTTTCATTAAATTAATCACTCCAAATGGAGGCGCATTAACTGCAGAGGTATCCTCATGTGGGCAAAAACTGACTGTAGAAAAAACCAAACAAACATGGGGACGGTTTTGCAGTGAAACAGCAATTTTTTTAAACTTTATCTTTGACATAATTAAACAAGGGTCCTTTTAAGATAATTCCACTAAAGATTCAGCTAATTTTCTTTCAGTATAATTTTGCACTTGATGGGAGAACACAACATACCTCTTGCACAAGACGATTTATTTTCAGTTGTTTTTCTTTCTCCAACATTCCTTCTTTCTCTTTGGCAAGTTTTTGCTCAAACTCCATTTCCTTTTTGTTCTTCTTCTGTTCACACAGACTGTCGCTTTTGGACTTCTTTCGCTCTTTCC
>NW_009926804.1:34033-62441 GCF_000696875.1 Nestor notabilis
TGGGGAATTTTGATGGTTTGGGGCTTTTCTTTTTCTCTCTCTCCTTTTTTTTTTGTTTTTTTTTTTTAAGTGAAACATTTTTATACCAGATAAAAACATTCCAAACTTCAAGCTCAGAACATGAGTGTCTGCCTTGAAAATTTAATTACAGTCTGTGCAAGTATTGGATAGTCTTTTAAAAGAAAGTCCTAAGTCCACTTCCTCAGAAATCTGCTGGAAATTCAACCTTATTTGGAGGGCCTGTGCTCATTAACATAAGTTAGACAAGATAAGGCAGTTCAACTTTTTTGTTCCTCTGCAAAATTACAACATTAGGGCACACAGGCCTACTACAAAACTTTCAATTTTCATTCAGTTTTGGTTAGGTCTTGATTTGCCATCTCTCTGTTCTGGCGTTTCTATATAAATACAAGACTGACTGCTTTCAGGTGACAGATGCTCATGTATAGGTAGATGAATATTCTATGCATAATACACCTTCATGCATATGTCGCAAGCATTGCATGCCTTAATACAACCAAAATAAGCTCTTACAAAGGAAAGGCTTAGATCAGTGCAGAAACTGAGTTGCTCCCAGGAAAGAAGACTGCATCACAAAGACCAAGTAGCTCCTACATGCACTGGATAAAATCTACTCATGTCAGTGAATTAATACAGCACAAAGCAACTCTAAAATTTTACACGTAGAGTGCAACCGAAGGGGAAAATCACACAGTCTTTTTGGAGTCTTCTGTTCCTGCTGTCTTGGAAATACACCCTGCTCCTTATTTCTACTTTATCGATGTCACATTTCTGCTACCCTCTCCTGTTTGTAGTGGTAGGGCCTAGTTCATGTTGGAAAGCCCATGTTCTCCTTTCATTCATGAATAAGTGAAAAGGAGGAGCAGCTGGCCGCTTACTGTCTGTTATTGTCAGTGTCCAGAGAGGCTATGGCTTCAGGTTTGATTTGCTCTGCTCATTATCATCAGCTAGTGACTTTTCATGGTGGTTTTGTGAATGCAAAGAATAAACATGCTTCACCTTAGATAGATAGCATTATTTGTCTTCCTTCCACCTTCTACTTGTAATATTGATAATATTAGAAAACAGACATTTTCCCTGGCAACTACAAAAGCCAATTCTCTTAGTCATGTAGTTAGTTAACTGGAAATTTGTAGTGCTGATTTCAGTGGGATGTTGTCTATTGCTTCATTAATAAGCAGTGTTTGAGGGGGGAAGTGGGAGGAATCAATCATCACTGGAGATTAAAAATGTAACAAATTTAAGTAAAAAAATCTAGCTTTTCACGCTCATGTTTTAACATAAAGACAATTCTGTGGCCATGTTTAATTCAGGGATATTTAGTTTGTACTTTAATAACAATTATTAAGTGATATTATCTTATCCTTTAATACATTAGAAAACACGTTTAGTACTCTCTACTAAATGTAAATATCTGGCATGTCAGCCTGCTAGTATTGATATTTGAAAGAATACTGAATTTAAAAGCACACATGTCAAAGAGTTCCAGAATACAAACATGTATCAGACAATCTTAGCTGCATTTACAGCATTCAGATACAACAGAATGAGTCACCTTTTCCATCCACCTTCCCCATGGATTCAGTTTACCTCCTATCAATCATAGACATTTTTAGTAGAGAGTGAAATTTTGTTTCTAAACAAAACAAAAAATCAATTAGAAATTTGGAGTAGGATGAAAATTCATCACTTCCAGATTTAAAAACATTTCTAAAAGCAAAAAATTAAAAATACACCTTTTCAAGCT
Source organism: Nestor notabilis (assembly GCF_000696875.1). Lineage (NCBI taxonomy): Eukaryota > Metazoa > Chordata > Aves > Psittaciformes > Psittacidae > Nestor > Nestor notabilis. Next base: position 35,802 of record NW_009926804.1, read on the forward strand.
TCTAGTCAACACTGTGTAGTAGAGTTCAACAGGAACTAGGTATGATCTTCATTATTATATGCAAAGGTATTTGGACACTCTTCAAGCTATCTTTGTCAGCAGCAATACAGAAGATCACCTATTTGGGTGAAGAAACTTAGTTTTCATAACATCTATTTATATTTTTCAGATAGAAATCCTAACTGTACTGGCATTCACACAAGTTGCAGATCCATGATGATTTACAGTTACCAGCAGTACAAAATGGTATCAGACTGTACAATCATTTTCTATTCTCTATTAAGGATAAGAGGCATTTCCCGTCCACATGGAAGGTTAAAATAATAGTCCTAACTGGTGACACAAATACTTCATCTGCCAGACACTATCCTGACCCCCTCAGAAACCTTGAGCTGTCAGAAGACAGCCATATGAACTCTTCTTGACACTTCTACCCCAGTCAATTACCATCAGCCATCACAAAAAAACCCAAACCAACAAATTGCCAACAAAACACACAACTGACAAAACCTCTAATAATTGGAAGAAATTAAGAGAATAAAGCAACAGCAGCTATAAAATATTGTTTGAAACTCTAATAATTTGAAACTGCAATCCTTTAGCAGCAACTCTACAGATATAAAAGTATTCTATCAAGCTTAAAGACTTCTGGTTTTTTGTTGGATTTTTTTTTCTCATTCTGTGTGATGTACATAGAATCATAGAATAGTTAGGGTTGGAAAGGACCTTAAGATCATCTAGTTCCAACCCCCAGGCCTAAAAGCTTTTTTGCCTTCAGCACTCTTCTTCCTGGGAGATTTGCAAAGGTATAATTGGGGACTGCATACTTGGTTTCCATTGAATTTTTGTCACTCTACTTTTTTTTAACACATTTTTCTGAAGACTTCTGGAGAACAACAAGACATGCACTGCCCACTTGTACTGAAGACCTTCTGCGAAGTATTAATATATAATTCCCACTGCAGCAGGCAGAACTTGAAAGTCCGAAGAATTCTAAAGGACAAATCCAAGCAGATGCATCCCAAATGCATCTTAATTTGTGCACGCATTAGAAGAAGCAGCATTTGACTATAAAGAATGTCCAGTAATATCAGAGAAGAAGGAAAAAGAGGTATTAAAATTCAAATGCACAGCAAACAAGTTTACACAGCAAACTTTGTACCTTGCGGATTGTGGGAAATTTTCCTTCATACCGATAAAACCATCCAAAAGCTACAAAAGGTAAAGGAAAAGTTTTTTCAAGAAAAGCCAAGGACTGGTTCAGATTCAGACCAACCCATGTTGATAAGTGTAACTGATGTAAAATTTATTTGAAGGCACAACACTAAAGGTTTGATATTACACAACGATGACTTCTGGATGACTTCTGATCAATTGTGCTTGTACATTTATGTTTTCCTTATTTTACTGATACGTATTTTATGTTAAATAAAGCAAATACAAGTACTTTTCACACAGAACCATACAGCCATATGCATTGCTAAGATTTCTATGCTCACAGTCTTACTCTTTACACTTGTGAAGCCTTAAAATGAAACAGGTATTCAAATGCTTTCAAGCTTGTGGCAGAACACAGTGGTAATTGAGGAGGAAAAAGAAAAAAAGAAAAAAAAAGCTCCATTTCCTAGGATAAAATATTTCAAGCCAAGTGCATAAATATTAAAAAACATTATTGAGTAAAATTATACAAAAGAATCTGTTACTATGAGGTTAGGTAAGAAACACCCATAACACGCACAGGTCTCAATATAATCCACTTTTCTGTAGGACTGACAGATTTTCCATTTGTATCAAGGTATCTTTAGAAAGCAATGACAACAAGTGTGTCATAACCTTTCATCATTTACCAAAGGACCACTCATACTGCTATAGCAAAACTAAATTATCAGTTCAGTGTCAAGACTGACTGTCAGGAGGAAGCAGAACACAGGAAGAGTCTGAATTAGGATAGGAAGTCAAGGCTGAGCGGCAAACCTGTTTGTCCTGCTTCATGATCACTTCATCCATGTCATCTGTTTCAAGTTGGTCATGTGCAACTCCCTTTACATCTACTAGAGAGACAAAGGAGGAAAGGAATGAGGAGATAGAAATGACAGACTAACTGGAGATTCCCATGAAATGAGAAGATCAGCAATGTCTGACTATAATTGTCCATGAAATAAAATGAAGGTAGCAATGGGTTATTTAACCAAATAATTGAAGAAAGGGAGAAAGGAAAAAAAGAAATTAAAATACAATAAAAGAGGTCCTGCTTTAACCAAATTAATTTCCAACCTCCTCCAAGCTCAAGGAGCATATGGCCAATTAGTCTGCTCTGCTCTGAATGGAAGCCTGCATTGGTAGGTGGCTTCTTCTGTAATTGGCTAAAATTGGATTTTGCAAATGGATGAAAGATGGTTGCAGGGGGGGAAAAAAAATATTTCCCCATTTCAGTTTCATGAAAATTTAAATGATTTTCCCAAAGTCACAAAGAAAAAATCAGGTTAAGAACTGACCCAGGTCTTCCTTCAGTTATGTAGCAAGCACTTTCCACCTTTTCCTTTGTCTAAGACCATTTTAGCACATTCTCCACATACTACCTATAGCTTCCAGTTTAACTTCTTAACTGACAATTAAGCTCCAAGCATCTTCAATTCCTTTGGACAAGTAAGTCAGACTTACACTTTTGGGCAGTTCTTCATGGAAAAGTTGCAGTGTGCAAATAGTACCTCCTCAGTCTCTTGACTAATTCTGAAGCAGACTACCCAGTGATATCAAATCAATTTTCAGGCTGTGCAGACTACAGCCTGTTTGTGAAAAATTTGCTGCAATGGATGAACAGAGGAAAAAGACAGGAAAAAAGGACAGGAGAGGAAAAAGAGATAGATTCAGTAAGGAAAATGATAGTAGGAGTGGAATAGAAAAAAACCCAGAAAGTAACGAAAAAGTGTTTCAAAGTCTGCAGATAATATCTTAAATAGACCATCTGTCAGAGTGGAAAAAATACCCTGCTTTTTCAAATGCTTTTTCAAACTAACAGATCTGCTACTATACACAGTAATTCATGGAAGCATGCCTGCATTTTGCAAATTCTTAGAAATGTATGTAGCTTTCCCACGTTTAGGTCACTAGGAGTTGATTCAGAAGTTCTGAATGCATGTGTTTATTAGTACATGCTTATGTGCTTTGCTATCTAAGCTCTTAGTATTCAAGATCATTTTTGCAACATCATTATAACATCATCATTTCATTTTCAAGACGGTTGTCAAAAGAACATGAACTGAAGAAAGTGATACCCAGAAAAATGATGTGGTAGATACTTTAGCCAGAGAAGGAATAAATCAGATACAAAAGGCATGCTGGTAGTCACTGATTCTTAAGAATCTTTGATTACTCCACTTTGTTTAGTGTCTACCTCTTGTTTAGCAACTACTTCCGTTGCATTTTATATGACACTCCACATTTAAGTTGTTTACTCAATTAATTTGTTTACTCCTCCTCATGGAACGGAAGCAAGGGAGCTTCAAGACATTCCTACAGCTCCCAAAGTCTGCCCAATTAAGAGGGCTGAGGTCCTGAAGAAGAGATCAGAGTTTTTCCAGAAGCTAAATAAAGCCATTTTCTCCAAGCCAAAAATGGATTCCATATCTACCATTTTTAGTTAGAAGCAAGCAGATTAAAATACTCAAAACCAGAGTAAGGGAGAAGAAAAAAGGTTACAACAGTAATAGTGAAGCACATTCTTTCACTCCAAATGAGACTGCAAATCCAGTACTAGTTTTCTACCTCCAAATACTCCACCTCCCAGGATCTCTTCTCAGATATAAAAATGATGTTAAATTATTTGCCGATATGATTAATACAGACAGCTCAAAGAGGATTATAAATGAAAGAACAAACCCAAACACTTGTCTCCTCTTCTTCATGCCTTCATTTTGAAAAGGAATAAAATGCAGTAACCAGATGCCCATAAAACCTAAAATATTACTTATTTCTATAAAGGATATTTTCTTCACTGAGACGAAAGCACTCATACGTATAAAACTTCACATTTGAGTATCAGCCTATCCACAGAGACATAAACACATAATCATATATCATATAAAAAATTCAGCACTACTTCCATTTGGGCATGTAGGGGAAATCAGCATGTCTACTAATGCAAAAACTACTCTGTGAAAAGGCTGACAGGCCAAACACTGAACAGAAACACCCGAGAAAGGAATGCACCAAAAACCCAAGCTCAAGAGGTTGATACTTCAGCCAATTTCTTAGTGAGCTTTATTTTTTTTTCTTTTTTCTGCTGCTGCTGATTGTCAAAAGCATGACTGTCTGAGTTGATACAGATTTCGTGAGCTAGGTACCTGTTAAGTAAGAGCCATTAAATTAATCTATCATATGCTTTCAGCCTGCTGAAAATAACCAAGTCTTACCTAGCTTGGCTTGGATACAAACTGGTGATATATTCCATACAGCTCAGTGATGTATCTGACAAATACTTTCCCTATGAAGGAGACTGAAATCAATGACTTACTTTTGTGTTTGGAACGAGGGGCAGGGTGCACTTCTGCAGTTACAGTTCTTAAAGATTTGGCAGGTTCTTTAGGACCCCAGTCTTCTTCCCACTCCTTTTTAAATTTCTCTTCCTCTGCTGTTATTCTATAAGGAAAAAAAAATAAAAAAAAATGGAGCTAGGAATTCTGAGTATGAAAACAGCAGCATCAATATAAATTAATAACAATTACTTAGTGTTCAGTGTGCTTGGGGTTTTTCTATTTAATATGAAGCATAATAAAATGCCCCTTCCCCCAAACTAAATTCCTTTCATGAATCTAAGTTTCATTTACTAAGACACTAAGATACTTTGTAAAATTCAATGTAATTGAGTATTCTTATTTAATATTGAGACTTCTAAGGCCAGTTATATAAAACACCTGCACAGATATTAAGCCCAGAGTGATACACTACAATACTGTCACCTTAACTGAAGCCAAAAATCCATCTCTCAACTACTAGTTTTAATTTTTAGAACTGAGAAGTTATCTATTAGAAAAATAGTCAGTTTTAACTAAAATATTAAGTGACAGAACAGCAAATCTCAAGTAGTTTACAAGAGAAGTGCCATATAACCTAATAGCTTGTAGCTTCATATATGGTGCCATTAAGTGATTCAAGACCTATTCTTGTCTGTAGTCTGTCTTGAACTGCTCAACTGATATAGAGTGCCGAAATTTACTGGGTCTTAGTCTATATGATGCTATTTATACTTGGATTATCTTTTGCATCCCTAAATTAGCTGAGGTAAATTTAAGAAATATCCACATGTGGGCAAAGCACTAGTAAATCTATAGCTGAAGTCAGTATTCAAATTCGGAGGCACAGTCAACAGCAGGGAACATTGGACAGAGTGTTTTTACATGTCGTTTTAATTAAAAAACAAAGGGGTTACAATGTAATTTTAAGTACACAGAGTTTAGAACCATTTAGGCATGTTTCAATTTTTTTTGCCCCCAAAATGTGTGCAGGATACTAATAAATGGTACCATGAATTTATACAAGCAATTCCTGCAGAAAGGATTTTAAAAATAGAGCAAAAACATCCTCAAAAACTGTTAATACAAAAAAGCATTCTATTCTAGTGAAACTGCCTGTCTGCAATTGCTTATTGAATCTAAGCTTTAGGATGAGTCCAAGTTCCCATACTATCGTCCTCCCTCCTCTACATCAAGGAGATTGGCACGGACTTAACAGTTTGGATTGTAATATGGAAAAGCTTAACAACTGCCGGAGCAGCACTTGGAAATTATACAAGGAGTATAAAGACATGCTAGCCCTTAAAATGAGTAGCCTTCAAGGCAGCCTACTCATGAAAGTACCCCTGGGTGAGTAAAGATGCACTTAGTTCAGAAGGATACTGCAGATACTGAGTATTTATTATGACAGGCAATCAGGATTCAGAGAATAAAATCATTCTTCACCTCTGATGGTCTGGTTTTATAGCAGCTTTCCATGGCTATTGCAGGGATTTCTACAGTAGACCACAATAAGGAAAAGGATATCTATTCCCCAGGAATTAGAAAAGGAAAACATTTAAGAATTCATCCACGTTTGCAGTAGAGCCTATAGCAGGACTGTCAGAATATACTTCTGTTGTCACAGCTGGGGAATGTATTCTTTTTTGCACCTCACAAATTTAGAAATCCCTGCACTTTTTCAATCAGATAATTTTAGCTAATACAAGTACATGAAAAGAGACTTAAGTGAATGAATATGAAGTAAAAGTAATTTTAGCTAATACAAGTACATGAAGAGACTTAAGTGAATGAATATGAAGTAAAAACTGTTTAAGATGTCAAAGTGCAAAGCTGAATACTTCAGGGTCAATCTTAGCTCTAAAAGGCTGCATTGAAACAGATATTGTGCAATTTCACATTATCTTTCATGCAATTTCCCAACATCATTTAAAAGGGAAATTAATTACTGTGATAACAATGTGTTATAGTGGTTAAATTTAAAGTTCCAAGTGTAAAACAATGCTTAAGTTATGTTTATAGTACTGCCTTTATTATGAAACGATCTTTGAATATATCTACTACCTAGATTCACAGATTTTTAAACCTAGTGTAGACTGTGATAAAAAAAAAATAAATCAGATTTCCTGAATAAAATAGGTTCTAGAACTTCTTGCTTTTGGTGCCACAGTTTTAGTTTAATTAATTCTCTCCTTAGAAAAGTAAAAGCCTACTGAAAATCTATGATGACTGAAATTTCCACTCAAGACAACATTATATAGTCCTTTTCCTAATTTAAATCTACAAAACTTTTGTTTTCAGAACTGCCTGATAAACTGAAAAGGCAATCAAATTCAGTGTTACGAACACTTTTACAGACCATGAACAAACTACCTGTATTTGGTCGGTTTGGTTTTTTCATATAAGCTAAGAGGATATGTCATCAAGCCCCTGAGTATATGCATGTTTTCCAACTCTTTTGTAATTCTTCTCTGTTCCTTCCCTGATCCATTTCCTTGAAGTATTAATTTCCTTTTTTTTTCTGTTAGAATTAAAAGTAGTAATTCAGCAACAACTCCTTCCCTGATCCATTTCCTAGAAGTATTAATTTCCTTTTTTTTTTGTTAGAATTAAAAGTAGTAATTCAGCAACAAGAGTAAACAATTTATGACCATACAGAACTTCCTTAAGTTTCTATATCCATTTGTAGCATTTTAAAATAGAGTAAACAATTTATGACATACAGAACTTCCTGAAGTTTCTATATCCATTTGTAGCATTTTAAAAATAAGCACTCAACTTCAATTTCATATTGAATTTATTATTACCATAACTCTCATGTTTTCCAGGTGCTGATTTTCAGATCAGTTTCCTATCCGTAACTGTGGTGCACTTAATCCCTCATGTTTTCCAGGTGCTGATTTTCATATCGGTTTCCTATCCGTAACTGTGGTGCACTTAATCATATTCATTGGACCTCATATTTAGCTAAATGGAAATATCACACAACGTTGTTACTAGAAAAGAGCATGCAGAATGTTTTCAGCCAGATCTAATATGTACGGACCCTTTCTCAGGCAGCATATTGCTTAAGTGAGCTGTTTACTTACTGTTCTATTTCTCTGCGATATCTCTCTTCTTCCTCTGCAGCCTTCTGGGAAATCTCCAGTTTTCTTCTATATAAGAGGAATTAGGACACCATGATAAAAATACTATTTTCTGAGTACGAGTTTGCACAAATTGCTTCAGCATATAGTTGGTAAAAGATACAGATGATAAGTACCTATGCACTCAGAGAAAATGCTCCTTTTTAAAAATTGTCTTTAAGATACCAAGGATCCAATATACTTTCATAAGAACCCTGAGGACATTCATTACCAGCTCGAGAACAAGGGCATATTATCTATTTAACTCTTTAAGACCCTGTCTCCTTCTGAGACAGTTCCATAGCATGTTATTTTAAGAGGATAAAATTTGTAACTGTCCTACTAAAAATAAAGGAAGAGGGAATGGCATCACGAAAATAATTAACATCACACTGAATCATAGGGGTATGACAGCTGGGGAACAAAGTAGCCTTTCTACTCCAGAAGTATTTGCATGATATCAACCCTGAAAACCCAGAACATCAAGAGCACCACAGAATAAGAATTTATAACAAAGACTCCACAACAGCAAAATTAAGTTGATCTAAGTTGGGAATCTTCTCACAGTTGCTCCTGTCTTCCATCCCTTTTTCCAATCCAAGGTAAATTTTTCCAACTGTCCTATACAGTGTCCTTACAATCTCTCTTTCTCTTGCTGCTCTTTGATGATTTTGTTGGTCTCCAGTGCAAGTCGCTTCTGATGCATTAACTCCTGGCGTTCCTGCTCACGAAGACGTGCTTCTCTCTGCCTTTCTTCTTCAGTCATGAACAGCTCCTTTCCCTGCAATCAGAACCACCACCCAAATCAGTGGTAAAAAGATATCATGAATGTTGTTCTTCTAGGAAATAATTCAAAAGTGATTACACACTAGCACATCTGCTATTTCCTCCTATCACTTTTTCCTGAGGCATACTTTCTGGAAGACCCTGAAAGGTCTGACCACTTCATTCCAAAGAGCTACTCCAGATTCAGTCTCAAAGTTATGATGTGCTAAACACCTCAGAAGAAGCATTCAACTATGAAAGTCAGCACTAACAGCATAGGGGTCATGCCAAAGACAAGCTTAGTGTGTCACCCAGAAAAAACTCTACATTACACTTTCCTGAAACTTTATTGATCAATGCAATGCTAAAGAACAGCACATTGCACGAATCCCAGTGTGGAAGACATCTATATGGTTACTGCATTTTAATGCTCTTGTGCCTGGCTGCTGTGGAAACGTACCATCGTTCAGAGAACCCGAATACAGGGACTGAACATTGCCAAAAGGTTACATAGTTGATGTGCTTCAGTTTTTGTTCCTGTTTCGTTTGCTTTACAGTTAAGACACCAGCAATATATTCTATTCAAGAAGAATATTTCCATGGTGCTATGAGTGGAACACTTTGATAGCATTCATCTAAGTTTCACAACTGCAATTAAAATCCCATGTTAATTAAGAAGGCAGGACTTTTCATGTCTCTAAATCTCAACGTAGACAGCTCGAACAAAAACAGGCAGTGAAGAATGCCTCTGCACCACAGTCTTTGCAGACCAAAAAACAGAAGTAGAGCAGCTGTTTCCTTTGGCAATCTCTTCTTTAGAACTAATATGTGTATTGAGGAAAGGAAAGACATGCAAGGTGAAGTAGGGTAGATCAAAAGATTAATCATTTTATGGATGCAACTCCAGTAGTACACGCTTGAGTAAACCCTATTTTTTCTAAGAGCTGGTAACATATCTGGGAGCTGAAACTAAGTCCTTAGGGTGCTGAGTTCCAGAAGCTGAATCAACTAGTCTGGAGCATTTGTTGAAATAACCACTGACAACACCTTTAGATAGCTGCATCTTTTGTTACTCTAAGAGTAGCTTAATTAAATCACAAATTCCTTAATATAGCTGCACAGTATACATGAGGACTTAGAAGTAGCTTAAGTGATTTCTTAAATCTTGTTTTCCCTATTTAATTCAATTGCAAGTCAATTAGGAAATACCATTTTTGATTAGTCTATGGAACTTGAGTATCCTCTTGTATATAGCTATACTTTTTACTCTACGAAGGATTAAAGCAGTAAAAACATTAAAACATTTAAAGTCATACAACTCAGTGGAAAGATTTAATTAATTTCAGCTGACTTTAGATTAGGCCCTAAAGGCATATTGTTCTGTTGTACAGAACAGTGGAAAACGACAAATGGAACAAATTTCAATGTTTTGATACACTACAGAGATCAGATAAACAGTTACACAAGGAATTAATCTGGAATAAGACTAAAACATCAGCTATTTAGGACAACAAATTAATTCACTCCAATCCAATTCACCTTTATTGTTTCAGCAGCTCTGTAGAACAGAAGCTCTCAAACATGGGAAACCATTACAGTAAGGTTAATTTCCATTCCTTGTCAAGGGAATGGTTTTGTACTGGCCAAGAGTCATGAAACTGTTTTATACTGAAAATACTGTGGACAGTTATCAGCAAAGTAGTCAACAGCCACTCAACATTGCCCTGGTTTGACAGAATTTAGTGATAGAGACATTATAAAGAAATACAGCTTTACTTCTTACCTATTGGGTTTTACCATTTATTTGCCCATATGGCAATTTTCACAAACGTTCTGCTTTTATAAATATACTACTTACCGCGCCGGCTACCACAGAGATAGTCAAAGTACGACTACTTTTGAGCACTCTGACAGCCTGCAAATTAAAACAAACAAAAATCAGTCTGAATTAAGTGATAAAAGGCCCAAATATATATATACACACACATACACACACACACACACACATGAAAGATGCTGATTGTCTAAGCTGGAATTTCCAGAAGATCTGCCTGAACTCAACAGGACAGTAGGTATTCCAATCTCTAAATACCCATGTAGCATACACAACCTCTTTGGTTAAGCAGCTCAGTATCAAACATTTTTTTGCAGCCAGCAGAACCAGACACATGCTTTATAAGCTTACAACTACGAATTGAGGGAACTAGGAAGACTTGATCTTACCTCTTTATGATGCACATTAGAAAAGTCCACTCCGTTTACCTCAACAATCTGATCACCAACCTAAAGGAGTTAATTCAAGTTTTAGTACAGAGGCTGAATTAGTACATACATTAGATGAAAACAAAAAATACAGTTTCTAACATTCTAAATACAATAATCATAGGTACTACAGAGTAAAAGCGGAGCAGACCATAAACTAGCCAGGCTTGCGCATCCTCCTATATTAGCATTTTCTACTGCCACTGTTTGAGACCAAATACTGTGCTTGATGGGCTATTGTTCTAACCCTGGAAAGCACTCTCATATTCTTAAACTTCAGGAAACTCACTTCATTTGAAATGTAACCACAAGGTATTTCTTTCCAATGGAAAAAACCTCCACAGCTTGTGACTTTACAGTGGTCCAGAATCCCTGAAGTACTAAATACCAAAGAAGATTTCCTTGTGGTACCTACCTTGGAAGGTGGCATACTTACCTCTAAGCCCACCTCTGCTGAAAGAGAACCCGGCTTAACATTGCTGATAAAAATGCCTGGTTTTTGTGTTGGGCCACTGGAAATACTGATGTAATATAAAAAACAAACATTTATAGGGTAGTATTTATACAGTAATACAGTGTAAAGTCTTAGTTGGTTCCCCCCCTCCATTTGTTTCCAGTTAAAGAATATTTGTGTGCTATTACCCTACTCTGAAACAAACAACAAACAAACAAGCATGTAACACAATGAAGAATATTAATTGCTTATACATTCACTCACTGAACTGCGGTGTACTCTATATATAATTAAATGGTATTTTGCAGGATTATTTACTAGAAAGCAAGAATGGTGTTTCAACTATAGGCCTAGAAACTTTAAGCTACAGTCTTGGGCCCAAAGACAGCAGTGATTTTGGAGATAATATATCCAGCAGGTGACGGAACTACCCTCCATGGTTTGTAAATAATTTTTCAAAATCTTCAGATCTTCCAAATAATATAAAAAACCCCCTTATGCTTTAGAAAATATGTTGTGCAGTTAAATCTTGATAATGTCAATTACATATGTCTAAATATAGAAGAAATCCTACCATATCTTTCTACCTCAAACACTCCATAACTAGCTGCAAGGACATGACACTGAGAAGCATCTGTTCGTATTTCTAAAAATCTAGCAAATTCAACATTACTTTTAGGAACTGGATATAGCAGTGGATGGCTTCTCAGTCACAGAAAGCAGTCTAAGTTCCAGGAGTGAACCTGAGAGTGGACAGTGCTGGAACTTGCTATGTCACAGAGCAGTATATAAAAGTATTTTGAAATATAAATGCATTTAAAAGATCTAATTCCATGACAATTTGTATTATGTCACTTCCAGCCTACTCTTACTTTTAAAATTTTTGTTTTTAAGCCAGAACTTATAACACAGGCATTTATGATTACATATTATTAGACAAAGGTGTGCCACAGATATCCTCCTGTTCCAGTTTGCCTTCCTGACCCAGCGTGGATCTCCATTTTCTTGATATGATATTAATGAAGAGTGGAAATAGCTGCCTTGGATGTCTCACTTAATAAGCCAGTGACATTAAATAAGAAACATGTACCCACCTGCATCCCATGCCTTTTGTACCGATCAAGCTAATGAAGACTTTCTTCTCTTTATTGTCTCTCCCTCCAGAAGAAGCAAGACCAGCAACACTGCCCTTTCCTTCCTATAAGGGGATTGAAAAATGGAGCAGATGTTACTCTGTGTGGAACTTGTATCAAGACTACTACAGAACTTCATTAAGCCAGGATCAAATCATGCCAACATCAAGATAAGATTCTTCAAAGGACCCACTGGAGAAGAATGTCAAGTAAAGTCATTTCAGTGGAGCTGTATGGCTGAGGTGAAAGACTGAAATTTTCTTTCTATTTGGAGAAGATTGTTTAGTCAAACTTTGCCTTCAGAAAAGGATAAAGGAAAATTAGAGGAAAGTGATACAGCAAAATAATAATTTAGATGTTCCCTGACAAAAGAGCTGGAAAAATACATGATAGTGCTATTTCTTCCTGAAAGCAAAAGAATGGTAATTGTGGTCTCTGTTTTCACTGCTGCAACCCATAGAAGTCGCTTGCATTATACCTGCCATTCCTCCACTAATACAGCTAAGATAAGCCAAATAGTCTGTTAAAGATTTATACAGTAGAACTGTAGCCTGATAAGTTAATAAGCCAAACCAAAATACAGATGAATAAAAGAGATTTCATTTGTATCCTGCCCTTTCCTTACTTAATGATGCTTAGAATAATTTCACATCACAACAAATGTTTCTCCCACAACACTCGTAACAAGATACTGCATTACAGAAATACATACAATAACTTCTGTGATAAGGTCAGAGCAAAAAGTGTTTCAGAACCATTAGACATTTCCAGAAGACATCTTAATAAAATATTTATCTCTTACCCCAGAGTCTGACACAAATTGGTCCACATACTGCCATTTAAGGGGTTCATCTGCAGAACTAGAAGGAAAAAGTAATTTAAATTAATGGGGACAAAATAAATGTGAATGTATTAAAGAAGCAGCTTTGGAATGTGGCCTCCTATTTTGCATTCAAATTCCTTTGGATACCATCCACAACTATTGGTTTATTTTCTAGATATTTAAATAGAACAAACAAGCATACAACTATTTAGACTAGTAAAGCTGCTCACACATAAAATTGAGAAAACCACCTCAAATGAAACTATTTTGGGTAACTCTAAGAAAGACTGTGAAAATAACCCAAACAACTTGAACAGTTTACATAAATGTCTATGAAGAGAGACACTCTGGGAAGTGTCTTAATGTTCCAAAAAATTGGAAGAGGATAATAAATTTAAAATCTTCTAAGTTCTGAAGAAATCCTCAAATATTACGTACACAGAGAAGCAGTGGAGCTCTCTGTTAAGATAGGTGCACTGATAATGAAATTTCCATGTAAAATGCATGAATAATAAGAAAATAGAATTTAGTTCATTTGAGTAGGCAAGTGTCATAAAATCTGCCTGTATATCACAATGGATGTGACATTTTAGTCAGCTACAGAGATGCCCATTCACACATTTTCAAATATACAGATGAACACAAAGGCTCTTCAGATACTGAAGAGGCAATGTGAAAATGAATCATCTGTTTTCAGATTAAATACCATTACCTTTTGACAGGTATCATGCCAATATCTGAAAAAGAAAAACACTTTGTTAAGTAACACTTTCTACAGATCACCAGCAATCTGTTAACAGCAACCTTCAGTGATACAGGTGATTTTTTTCTGTTACTTACGTCTTACTTTTATGGACACTATTTTCTTTGTACGAATGAGATTTATGACTTCTTCATGTGTGCACGATGAAATGGAATACCCATTTATACGAACTATCTCATCTCCAACCTAAAAGATGAAAAGGATAAGAAAAAAAAATAAATTGTGAATTAACATTAAAAGATTTTTAAGCAATGATGTAATCTGACAATCATTTTGATGCAAAGGTTTGATAATGCTGACTCCCGAATACTTTTCAAATTTCGGGTAATGTCCAACCAAAATGCCACTCTGATAGTTCACAGAACTTTTCTCATGAACATCAAACAGAATAGGAATTTGTTATTAATCAACGAAACTTTGTGTGCCTCCTCACAAATATGTCTGGTTTCATGGCAGTATTATCCCTAGCTAATGATCGCCTAGCATGTTCCACTTAAAGTGTCAAGCTGCCACATTTCAGTTTAGGCTTGAGTTTTCCATGCTGGTATTTGCATCAAGCTGATTTCAAGTGTCAGCAAAGCTAAAGCACCTAGTTCTAAACATCAAAATTTGGGTGGAATGCATTGTCACACTCGTTAAAAAAAAATCTACAATTACTTTGTTGAGAGGCTCTGTGCTTTGGAACTTTAAAGTTTTGAAAAGGTCTTTATACTACGAATCAAGATTTTAAAACATTTTCATTGGCGAAAAAGTTTAGGGGAAGAGGCAGGTTCATCATAACACGTTTGGTGAAAGTTACTTAAGATAAGACTCTGGCTATACCAGCTCTGATCTGAGGGGAACTTCCCTTTCATCCACTTGCTTTGGGTCTGCTGGTGCACCAGCCACTGGTACCAAGATCAGTTGTGAAACACTTTCAACTGCAGCTGCAGAAGATCTGAAGAGTTAAGCTCTTCCAGAATGCAGGAGGCACAGGAGACTCACCAGGAACACAAAAGGATGAGAGGCTTCATTCAGCCCTAACCACTAAGGTGGAGCAAAAAAAAGTGACATTGTGCAAAACACACTATCTGCTTTCGGAATTAAAGACTCCGTTGCAATATTCACAACAATATTACAATAAATATATTAACCTTTAACATGTTTGTTAAGACTGTGACACCTTATATAACTGTGACCCTAATTTTTAAAAAAATATTCTAATTTTTTTTTTTTTTTTTAGCCTGATACTTCCATTCTCCCCGATAGAAACTTCCCAACATTTCTGTCACTGGAAGGACAGAACCATTAGTCAGTCTGAGCAGGTGATCTAGTTTAGCTACACAGACTAAATGACACGGCGTATCCAGTGTTTTCTCCATCACCCCAGCTTGATGGGAGTATCTGTGCTTGAAAAAAAGCAAAGAAGCCACAGTTGAGCTCACTGAGGACAAGTTCCCTTGTGCCTTGCTAACCGTTTTAAAGGAAAAAATGGGCACAGCTGAAGAGTTCTCTGGCACTGCACAGCTCAGCACCAAAAGCCTAAATCTGCATCACCACAACTTATGTGAGAGGAGGGAGTGTAACTGGAAGTAGGCATTCCTCAGTATGGCCTGTATCTTAGAGACAGTCATATTAACACACACCTTGGGTGTCAGGACATTGGGCATGCCATCACCTTCTGCTTGTTTTCTGGAAGTATTATCAAATCTTCCTACTGTGATCTGTTCAGCTAAAAACCAACCAACCAACCAAGCAAGCAAAAACCCCAACCACCCAACAAAAAAACCCAAACCCCAAATAAATCAATTTATTTTCTTCACTTTTCACACACTTTCCTACTTCGGCTGGGAAGTGCTATATCCTCTGCGCACACAACTTTAACACTGCTCTACCAGCATAGCTCATATAGCACCGTTTCCTCCCCACTGAACTTAAAGATTTTCATGTGACACAACGCAGCACCAGAAGCCTACAAAAGCAAAGAGAATGAATGCAGTACGCGACTGTCCTGCAGGAACGAACACACTTGCAGAAGCTGAACATGGCTGTGGTCCCCAGCCCCAACCGGTGGGACTACTGCTCCCCCTGCTGGACACATAAGCCAGTGTGCAGTTTGCAGCCCTCTTAAGAGCTTGACTGTTTCCATTTTAGCCAGTAAGATTTTTTAATATGATGTTTCGTAAGAGCTGAAATAAGTCAGTACTGATGGCTTTTGAACATAAAACCTCTGGTAAAAATGCAGAAGCGGAGAAGGAAAAGTGGTTTCGTGTCACACACCTGACAGCTCTTCCTATGAGGGAACACTTCAATTTATTCCAAACTGTATCCACCCACCCATGCACCCCACAGGCCTGGTGGCCATGCCACTGCAGTCCTCCTTCCCTTGGAAAGACAAACACCATATTTGCAGCTAGTCTAGAGCAGTTCCATTGCCCTCAGCACTGCAGGAAACCCATTGTAAATACCGTGGGTTTAGGACTGGGACTAGGACTGGCAATGCACTTGTACTGCCAAGAAGCAAAATGGCTCGAGATAAGTCAGACTTATGGCACTGCTCATAAAGACTCTCAGACTGTTTCAGATTCTGCTGGTTATTCTAGGAAATGGCAGGAAAGCGAGTGGTGACTGCTTTTCAAAGGAAGCTTGAGTTCATCAGTAATAAAATGTTCAAAAAGCTTCCCCCATTCCCATCTCTGGCTTCTCTCTGGATTACTCACTTGCAAAAATACCACAAGTTTTTTCATAACTACTTAGCCTCAAGCATCAATCTTGACCTCATTTGGTCTACCTAAGACTTTTCTGTTGCTCATACATATTTGTTGTTGGTGGGGCTTTTTGTCTGTCTTTAGTTTAGTTCAAGATTCCCTCTTTTATTCACATCTTTTGCGCCATACAGGTTGTAACAGACCACGGAGCCTGGGTTTGCACAAACCCAGCTTTTTAAAATGGTAACCTAACCTACTGTCATTAACTGCAATGTCTTAACACCCAGAAGCATCAAGGTTTTAGGACTGCAAATGGCGATGCCATTTGTGAGTCTCCATACAGCTTCTGTATCAGCAGAACTAGTGTTGCATTGAGGATGTCATCATTCACTGAGAGTCTCATATCTTTTAGTGTTGTATTCTCTCCCTAAGAGGCACACAGTTACAAAATTATAAATGCAGCCAAGAGCATGTTTTATTTTTTCATCCCATGTGGGAATGAGCTTTTCCCATATAGATATTTTTAATACTTCTCTTTGCTGAGCTTCAGAAATGACACAAAAAGACAGTCTAGTATTCTTCACTCATCCTAATGACATCTGTATTGCTGACTGACAACATATGACCGATGGTGCTTTAGAAATACCTCAACCTAGGCTGAACCACAGGAGACATATAGATGTGTAACAAACTGCTGCCCTTTAGAACACTCCAACAGCTTTTCTTCCACAAAAAAAAAAGTGCTCCTACCGTGAGGTAATTAATAGGGTTTTTTCCAAATGTTTTGTTACTTTTGTACTCGTATCACTGTATGCCAACCTTCTGAATCAAAAGCAGTAGAAACGAAAGTCTGCAGTGAAACTTATTCTGTTATATAGCAGTTTCCCCTTTCCCTATCAAGCAGGGACATGACAGACTTCCAAAAGAAAAGCTGCAAGCCTAACTTCACCCAAGTAAAATGCCCATTATTTGTAACTTTTAACATGAGAAATATAATATTTAGTACTTCCAGGAAGCTGAAGGGTTTTTACATAACAGTATCACTGTTTCAAATTTCTCATTTTGTATACTTCTTCCACTTTCATCATTCATATTAATCTCTACCTCTTGGTATTCAACAAAATCCCAGACATAAGAATCAGAAAGGGAAGTGGAGAGGGGAAGGTGCAGAACATTTCTTCATGAAAGGACAAAATACTTACTTGCCTCTTAGAGAACCTGCAATCGAAAAAAAGAGTCAAAACTAAAATGCCTCAGTGAACCTTTGTGACTATTCAGCCATTTTAATCTAACTTGGAAACTACTTCAGGAAGAAATCATGCAAAATGAATCAGATTGTTTGGGGTTTTTTTTAAAAGCAGCAGGACGTAAAACTGATGGTCTAATAGAAGATCATTATACTTTTCTCAGACAGCATTTTTGAGGTAGAAAATGTGTAGAGATTTAGTTAAATAAAGCAGGTGGGTGAAATTTCAGAAGCAGTTGGCATTACTGTGAGACGGCAATTTAGAACAATGGACTGACTGTCAGCTCTTGTTATTCACTCAGGTTCAGAAAGTGCCTAGTGCCACCTATTATGAAGGCACTTTAGGCTGAGCTTTAACACCACATATCAAAAAACATAAGTCAGTTATATGAGCTGCAAAGCACCATCTGCTCATATTAATACATATAACCTAACCCTAACAAATTCATAGTCAGTCTCAAGCATATTTCCCCCTTACTGTCCCTATTTTGTCTGCCAAACTCTAACCATGCTCTGAGTTGCAGTACAACCCAGTCCAAAGATGCTTTACAACCCCATTCACTTTCAGCAACATGTAGTACAATGACCTCGGTCCCAGAAAGCCAGAAAAGCCTTTCTGTGTACTGAAAAAAAAGAATGGCACCCTTACAGTAGCACAACAACTGAGGATAACTCTGTATCTATCCAATGTGTCAAAACAGCCTGAAGTGAGCAGAGATACTTGATGGTTTAAGACAGTGGCTATGAAGTACTTTATTTCTCATCATCATTAATGCCTTCTAGTATTTTCCAGGAGATGTTTTCAAGACCCATAAATGACTGGTCTTGGTCCACACCATTTCCTGTGGAGATACTCACTAGCAAATCCCATGTTTAAAAGTAGGCTACCAATACATCCAGCACAACATTTGTGGTGTCCTATACCACCCTCTCAATTCTAACTAAATACAGAATTTGTGGGGGTGTATTCCCTGAATTTATGGGTTTCAAAAGGAGTTTCTCAAAGCATCCAGGGAGCCAGTCATGCATCTGTCCAGAGCAGGCTGCCAGAAGATTAGACGACTTCCATGGTGATTCTGAATGGGATATATAGGTATGAATGCTCAAAAAGGGCAAGTGCATATATGCAAACACAGAAATTTTAGAAACATCTCCACATGAATTATACAAACATGGAACCCTAATTTTGACTGCTTTGTCGACAGAGAATTTTTCTTTCTTTTAATCTAAGAGAGTTGTGGGGTTACACTGAAGCATATCTATGAAAAACACTAGTTTAATTAAACACTATAGTGAATCATGCCAGTCTAACACATTTTGGATTAAATATTGCTATTAAATATAATCCTTAAACACTGATATTTCCAACTATTCACACTCAACAATTAAAATTAGCCAGGCATATTTGTCTTGCTACTTAGAAACACAGACCTTTAATACACCTTATCAACTTTGAAAGCTCAGAAAGATGCAGACATTTGCCACAGCAACTGCTCAATTCTCTCTTCACCAAGACATGTGTACAAGAAATGAAACATTCAAAAAAGAGCAAAACCAAAAAATGCAAATTGTGTAACTTCTGATTTAGAAATAATGTGTTTCTATACATAATTATTTTTACCAGCCTCGCAATGGTTCATGTATCTAAACTTTAATCATTGAAAGCACAATTCTGTGCAGTACAAAAGATACCACAAATGGTTTAAAATAGATTCTTCCTTTTATATACTTCCATTATGTAAACCAACCCCTCCACAATTTATACATGAAGTTCAAATGAAAACTTCATTATACAAATCATATCTGTGCAAGATAGAATTAACATTTTTAGTATTTATATGATCTGTTCCATATTTAATCAGGATTTGGAAACTTAAAACACTCTGCCACAGTCTAGTTAGAGAACTTTATTTCCATCTGTTTACATTTAATTATTGGAACTCATGAAATAAAAACACTCCAGAAAGCCATTTTATCTGTAACTATCACAGTCCAATGAAAAAAGCTCTACCTATCATTAAAAACAGTGAAAATAACAGTTTTAATGACTTGATTCACCACTGGTATAATGGTATTTACTACAGCCTTGATTTCCATGTTTTATGAATTTTATTACAAGAGACAAAGAGCACCTTAGAAATAGCTAAATATTAAAGAACAATTCTTGCTGACCACTTCCCTGACATTATAGAAAAAGGCTTTTTGCAGCACAGCAGCCATGAATGTAATTTGCTTACCTGAAGTCCAACATTGTCTGCCTGTCCTCCTTTAACTAACTGGGAGATGAAGAGGCCACAGCTAAATTCCACTCCACCTCTCACACTAATTCCAAGTCCTTCAGGATGTAAACGATCCAATCTCACCTCTTTCAGTTTTCTGCAAAAAAAAGATACTCAACTATTCAGCTGCATAAAACTTTGTGGCAAAAATGTTTTATATAAAAGTTATGCATTATTTTTCTCTTATAACATTTAAGTATAAAAAAAGCAATCTGACTGAAGTTTGGAAGGATGTGTGAGAGCTAAAGCCATCACATATTTTTTGTAAGAAAAGACATCTGCAACTATTGAAGTTGTCTACTTCCAGAGGGTTAGATCTGTAAGATTTTTTTTGTTATTATTAAATGCAGGGAAAATGAGAAAAGATTGTTTCAACTGGAAAGCACTGGTTTTTACTCCCTTTCTCTGCTTTTACTAGATTAAACTACTTGATAAATGATTTCAGGTAGCTCAGAACTGTACAAAGATAGCAAAAGTAAAATAATTCTGCCCAGCTCTACAAACGTGACTAATATTTTACTCAGAATTTATCTGCAAATTCAGTCAGTATTTCCTGCTTGTTCTGCATTCTCTTACCGTGATCTTTTGGGTGTAAGCTGATCATATTCTACCTGGTGTTTTAAAGGGATAAGTGGGCGGATGACATCAAATAGAGGCAATCTGCTTGGTTCGTTAATCACAAGTTTCAGGTCCCCCACAAGTACTGGGAGATTCATAGATCTGCAAAAACACGGTGAGAAAACAAGCACAGGTAATCAACACAAAGCATTCTTTAATAATATGCTGCACATTTGGCTTCAATATTTGTATATCCCTTCAACCTACTAGAAAACTTATTTACACAGATGTTGATTTAGCCAAAGCAAAATAGCCTCTGACAAAACACGCCTTTTGCAAGCAAAGATGAATGAAAGCTATCTGCTTCAAAATAACTGAAATCTCCTATATATTGCCTTTATCTTTTAAGGTCACGCACATCATTTTTACAGGTAACACCTTTCATTTCATTCTCAGAGTCCCCAAAAGACTTATGCAACCATTTGGAAATAATACTTCCCAGATCAGATACACTTGCCTACTAGGCTTTTGTTTCCTCCCTAGTTAGGAATCCTTCTAAGTAGATCAAGGCTACAAGCTCCTTCCTTTCCTGAAATTAGGGGACCGACAAATTATTTTGATCCAGGAAAGAAATCACAGTACTCAGTAGCTTGAGCAGACTTGGTTTGAGTCTTGGACTTTTTTTTCAAATCAAAATTGAAGGTCCATCACCCAATAACAATAAAAAGTAAAAATATACAGAAGTTAAATGGCTGTGAACATCTGTTTTATGAGAATTATCAAAAGTAATCTCCTTGATATTGTCAGCACTGAGATAGCTATAGGTCTAGAAAATGTTCTTTGTTGCAAGAGTAGAAGGAACAGCTCCCTAGAGTTCAGTGGAGCTATTCCTACACACCATCTAGATAAACTTAGTCTGTATTATTTGCTGTTCTCTCTCTCTTAATTTGCACTTTCTGGCATACAATATTTCTGAGGCATATGCAATGAAAATACAGATCAGGAATGCATATTACATGGGATTAGAGGTCAAATACTTTTGGAAATGCTATTCACAGTGAAGCAGACATTAAACATTAACTCCAACAGCAATTGCATGTAATTTTGCCCTGGAATACTTTATAATGTATTCCAAAAAAGTGACACATTATCAACATATGTTCACAGAGATACTGCAAATTTTGCTCAAGTCATTGCAATTTTGGAAATTGAAGAAAAGTTACTATATGCATTGTTAATTTTGTAACTGCAAGAAGATTTTAAATAATTAACAGCTACTGCATCAACTGGCTTTCTAAACAGGCTTTATGAATGGAGAAGCAATTAGACAGACCTGAGTGAAACTGAATCAGATATGCAGCTGAATACACCCATAACTATAGCTCAGTGCAAACATCTGATGGAAACATCTACATTTCAGTCAGCTGAGATGGTATTAAGATATGAATGGAAACAATGTCTATCAGAGCCTCTTGTCTATGATGAGTGGAAAATACATTCTCATCTTCTTTGAAAAATAATGGATCAGAGGCTGATCTCATTTGCAATGATACAGGTCCTAAGCAACCGTGGTTTAAATCAGTTCAGTATAAGGACTGGTAATATGCCTATCACCTTACCTTTTTCCCCCCCACTATGTTGTAATAAGCCAGTTGTTAAACACGCCAAACAGATTCCCAACCTAAATTTTTTCCGCCTTCAGATAAAGCAGTTGCAAATAAATTCTTAGCTGAATAATTAGAAAAAACTTTGAAAAGCAAACTCAGTGCAAGGCTCATTTGCAAATAAATAAGCATTACTTGGAAATATTAATGAATTTTATTAATGCTCTCTTTCTGTTTCCTCAGAACAGTTTTTATCATCCAGGTGCCTTTTTTCTCCCCAGTAAGAACCAACAAATTCTTCTACAAAACTTCCAAGTCGTAAACCAAATGAACTCTATGGCTGATTACAGATGCTCCTTCCCTGTCTGCAGGCTATGGTGTAAAAATACAAGACTTCACTAAACAGGATAACAACTATTACTTCAACTACTTATCTAGTAGTATATAGAAAGACACTTAAAATCTTGAATATTTACTCTTTACATTTAAAAAGCATTAGTAAAATCCTACACAAACATATACAAAGCTAGATCTTACTGGTGGTACATCCGCAGCACATCATAAAGGTAGTCCTTCTCTGCTTCATTGTCAATTAGCAGATTAACCTGGAAGCCCAAGGACATTATTATAAATCTCTGACTGAATAGCCACAAATGTTGAACATAGAAGACTTTGACAAATTCTTAAGCCACAGAGCAAATATTTCAACAGGGAAAGACGTTTTTTTGGGGGGGGAGGTGTCAGAGATAAACACAGTTTTGCAACACAGCATCACCTCACAGTGTCAAACTTGCAACAAGATTCTAAAGTCGGTATTACAACAACTGGACAACATGGTAAATACTGATACATTCTGTATGCTAGATTTCCCCTCAGCAGTAATATTATTACAATAATATAATATTTACCTTACCTGATAATCACTGTACTGTTGTATAAATGTTTTCAGAAACCTTTTTGGCCATTCGTTAATATAGCACATGCTGTCACAGATAAAACTACCACACTGAGGTGATTATAATCTATGTTCTGCCGTCCAAACCACTGATTTCGGCATCTCACTTATAACATTATGCAAACTGCTACGTTTCTCTTCCTCTTTGCTCCAGCTGCTAACTGACAGAATTTGCTAGTTAATCTTTCCTCCCCCACTAATAGTACGTTTACCTAAACCAGTGTCAGATTACTATGCCTGCTCTTGGATAATTACAGTAAAATAAAACAAACAAACAAAAAAAAAACACCTGAAGAATTCTCATATGCTGAGTTTAATTTATATTCAGTGACAGCAAGACCCCCACTGATCTTACAGTGAGAGGACACATCACATTAGTTCTACATTTGGACAAGCTTAATGTTTAGGAAAACAATTTACATCTGACCTAAAGGCTAATATTACTGTGACGTGATGTCTGAGGATCAATTTGCATACTTAAAGAAAGGCCATTTCTTTCTTATTATATTTCAGTTCTTATTATATTTTATATAAAGGCCATTTCAGTTCTTATTATATTTTAAACTAAATACATGCTTCATATTCACTTTGTTCCTTCTGGGTCTCTAAAGCCAGCAAGACTCCACATACAGGTGGTTTTTTTATTACTTGTCTCCTCTGGAAAAAGACATTTTTTAAAAGCTACATGCAGGACAAGACTGTTTGACAGTAATACTAGCGAGTAAACCAATTTATTCACAGTCAATTTCAAAACACAGAAGAGAAAGTCTGCCTTAAAGGAAATAAAATAGTTGTAATCAAAACTGACTGGTTCACCAATATTGTATATAGACTCAAGGCAAGGTGATACATGTAAAACTAAGTCCAACACCCATTTTTCCCTTCCCCATCAGGAAAAATACAACATGTAAATCAGCTTTGGTTCTGGTATACAGAACTCAGTCTCTACTGTTAGCTAAGGTACTGGATAAACAGTGTCTCATGAAGAACATCAAATGTTTAAGCACATCAGCCCTACACACCAAAGAACAAAATCATCATCTCTTCTCCTGATTGGGAAAGCAACCAGTAGCAACATTACATTTTACTCCTGATATGCTAGCTGATGGACACATCCCCACTCCCTCTCAGGAACTGGAGGGCTACATCTAGATTCTGCCATTTTTTCCTCAAAAAACACTCAATCTTCCTGTTTGATTCCTGCACTTCTCACCCTGCACCAGCAACTTCTTTGTCCTCTGACAAGAACAATCACTCAAGTAACTTCTTATATATACAGAATGCTATAGCTGGGTTAATTTTCCTAGCACATTTATGTAATTAGGTCATTCTTTTCCTGCTTCTTTCTATTCCATCAATTACCATTTCCTTGTAGCCACCTGCATCTCCTACCATTCTCCTAATTCATTAGCTCCTTGGGACAGAGTCTTAGTGTAGACATACACTTTATCTAGGCTTATCACCAGCTTTTAAGAGCTGACCCTACTTTCATAAATCCTAAAAGATCATGCCCCTGCACGTTAAGGGGAAAAAAACCCAAACCAACAAACTAAACCAACAACAAAAACAAACCATCAGTGGTGACATGTTGTAACTTGGATCAGAGAAGTATTTTAGTATCTATTTCTTGAGAAAATAGTTGTGGAGTTATGGGATAGATGATTTCACAGCTTTTAATCCAAGAATATTGAAAAAAAAAAATCTGGACACAGTCCTGGGCAGACTGCTTTACATGTCCCTGCTTCAGCAGGGGTGTTGGAGCAGATGACCTCCAGAAGTCACTTCCAACCTCAACCTTTCTGTGATTATTTAAGGGTATCTTCATATTAGTTGTATAATTTACGATCCTAGAACACAAAGAATTGCTTATGGTCTGTTTCTCGCTATATAAATTGCACTGCTTTTCCTAGAAATAAATTAGTCATCACAGAAACTGCACCTGCACACAAAAGAAAAATAAAATCTGGCAACAAGTCTATGAAAAGTTATTCAGTAGAATAGAAGTCGTGGGGGAAAAAAGGCACTTTCTGGAGTGGACAAAGTTCAGGTTACGGTAATACACTACTGTAGCACTAGCCCAATCTGTCAGTCTTCAAAGAATAATATAAAGGTGTATTTAAGCTACAAAGCCTTTGAAAAACTATTCAGAGAAATTGAAGAACTAGCCAATTTATTTGTGTATATTAAATATTTTGCACTGCTACTTGGTTGATAGGGAGAACTGATTAAAATTACTAAGAAAAACAAATAATAAAGTAGCAAGTAATTGAGGAAACTCAGATCCTGTGGCTGAAAATTTTCACTGGTCTGACACAGAAAAAGTAAGTATCCAAGACATGAAAATTACTACAGAAGCCATTAGAAGCATGATGATACAAAATAAGTTAAAGGGAAGACCTATTCCAGTTAATTCTAATTCAGATAGATAAAGGTTTTACTCAGATATGCATCCTACTAATTTGCAACAACATGTGCTATAATAAGTCTTCTGTTATCAGGGGTGGGACTAGACTGATTTATGAATTACAGCAGCAATGAAAGAGAAAAGGTTTAAAGTTCAAGACGGTAATCATCTCCCTAGGAACCAGAGTCTTCATAGACGCGTTGCACAACCCACTTTGAGTTATACAGTAATAGGAAGCAAGACAGGAATACTTGTGAGATGGCTGGAGTCATCACTATGGACTATCCAATTCCTTCATGTTTTTGAACTTTACTTTGTCATATACCTGGGTTTGGTTGGTTTTGTTTTTTGGTTGTTTTTTGTTTGTTTTGGGGTGGGTTTTTTGTTTGGTTGGTTGGTTTTGTGTGGGTTTTTTTTTTTTTGCAGCCACTCTACGTGATCCTAACAATTTTTACGTTGGGTTTATTACCAGGTGATACTTCTCTAAAACACATTACACCACTTCAAAGAAATTCCATTCCCAAGACGACAAAAAATTCCAACAAAACAGCCAGTCTCCATAAAAAAAAGGCCCACAAAACTGTACTGAAAACTTTAGTCTGAGAGAGTCCTAAATGGCTATGCAAAAACATAAACATATAAACCATTTCTCCCTTCCTTTCCTTAGAGAGAGCTTTCTGAGCTTACTCTGCTCACACAATTTTGAGCTCCGCTGAGCACTTACTTAACTGGGCAAACGACAAATGACAAACTGACGTGCCAGGCAGACTGAGTCGCTCCATGTATCAAGTGCATTTGCACATGGCTGCACATGCACAATTGCACGCGTGAATGTTAAGGGGGAGCTGAAGTCCTCCGAGCACCGGCTGAACTGCCTGGGCCTGGACTCCAGCACCTGCACCGTTACCTCCCCTGTACTGGACCGGGTGCCACACTTCCAACACGGCATTAAAATAAGTTATAGCAAGCCCCGAAAATGCTCATGCACCGGGAAATGTTCTTCCCCTTCTCTCCCTCCCTGCTCAAGGGTTTCAAGTTCTACAACCACCCTCTCACAGGAGGCTGCCACCC
>NW_009926804.1:62496-62696 GCF_000696875.1 Nestor notabilis
CCCCCCCTCACACAGGGGCCTGCCACCCGCCCCCCCGCGCCATTGGCACGGCAGCTTTAAGCTCCCCGAGCTTCTCCCTTCCCGTCGGTCTCTCCGGTACAGAGGCAGCGGTGAGCTGCGGGCAGTGCCGGCAGCACGGCCCGGGCCTTCCTGGTGCTAAGAGCCGTGCTCCAGCGCAGCGCTTCGCCTCGCCCCGGCCC
>NW_009926805.1:0-567 GCF_000696875.1 Nestor notabilis
CGATCTTAAAATAATGCTTAAATGGGTACAGATGAAAATACCCACAGTAACCGCATCCGAAATTTTTACGCGGGATCTTTGGGATGATGTGGGGGTGAAATTGTGGGATGCAGCGACAACAGGGAACGCCGAGGCGCAGCACATGCTCCCTTGGTGGAGAATTATTTTTGAGACTTTGAAAGCCCAGGAAAAAAGCCACAAATATATAGTAGAGAGAGAAGCGGACTCTCCCGTGATACCTCCGCTGTCATCAGAGAACCAAAAAATCCCCAAGCCTCTAGAGGTCGGTGCCACGGGCTACCCCCTAGAGGGAGACCCCTTTGCTCAAGGACTGGTGGACCCTGAAAAAGAGCCGGACCTCTACCCCCCTGACCCACATGATGTATGGGTTAACATAAGACTACAAGCCACTGAAAGAAGCGAAGCCACCAAGAAGGTGAAGCCATGACAAAACGTCACTATGAATTTAAAGGAACTGCGTTGGACGCAGGTGAGCGGTCGGGGAGGAGATGGGAATCTCACTGTCTAAGGAAAAGGCAGATGTAGTAAAAATGCTCCAGCATACCC
>NW_009926806.1:0-1553 GCF_000696875.1 Nestor notabilis
TGTTAACATTTGTTTATGTCGTGGGGAAAAACAAAAATTAATAAGGGTTCCATGCAAAACAGTTTTAAATATATTTTTCATCCATTTTTATAGTTTCTAGCATTCTTTGTATTGTCGATAATACCTTTACACAGCCTCAGGAAATGGGTGGCTTTTACAGAGTGGAATTTAGATACAGTATTTTGGCTTTCATTGATCGCATTTTGTAAGATTTCCAGACTTACCCATGCAATTTATGCTTGCCTGTGGACAATCATAAAATAGTTTACTTATAGTTATGTTGTAAGCATAACAGTGCCAATATATCTCATTTAATCCGAGTAGTGTACGGAATTCTCTATTCCAAGCCAAGTGATGTTGCAGTCTTACCTGAAAGAATACTTGATAGCAGGATTATGCAATGTCATTCTTGTTCCCAAAAATGTTTGTCCATCTCAGGTCTGCACAATCCTTCAACATTGGAATTTATTCCTTGAAAGTCATCTCTGATATCCCCCAGAGTGGGCCAAACCAGCTTAATCAATAGAGGTTAGGAAAAATAGTACTCTAGCTGCTTTGAAAAGCATTGTATTTGCAGAAGTGGGAGAGGTTCTTTAACTCAGGATGACCTGAACTCAAAGAGCCTGGGCTATCTGGGGTAAAATAGTTCTACTTTGCACACAGCTAAGAAAATTGGTAGTTGAACTGGAAGATTTGTAATCTCCTTCAGGAGGTGCTGAAGGGCTGATTGCCATGAATGTCCAGTTCATCAGATTCAGCAGACGTCCTGTGTGACAGAATGAAGGGGGTGACAAGATGCTTCACCTTCAGTTATTGTCACAGCTACACCCATCCTAGCTTCTGATTACACCTGCTGCAGGAGAGGCTCAGTGGTGCCATATCATTGACTTTTTGAGCATTGTATGTCCATCTCAACCAAGGAATATAGCAATGACCAGAAAAGCCCTAAGGAAGTATTACAGCCTATGTCCTGAAAGATGCTGAGCATCAACTCTGAATAAAATTGGTAACAACAGAGAGTTTACAGGGCAACTCAAAGCAATGCAGAAGAAGTACTTTAAGTCTAAAAGCATTGGAAGTATGGAAGAAACTGTTATGAAATTAAAAACAGTGAGATGTATATCTCGAGTAGGCTGGATTATAAACCAGTGTGAGCTCTGGTACATTGAGGCTGTGGAAGGAAAAGGTGTGTGGAAGGAAAAGGTGGGTAGATCATCATTAGAAACGTGAATGCCAAGAGAAAAGACTTAAAACATCATAATACTGTAATATCCTCATGTGGGGTCAGATAAAAAACCTTAGAATGGGAATTGTCATTGTGTATCTGCTTCTGTATGTAGAAATCTAATGGATTTTGAAAGACTTCTTAATGTGTGCTTTTAAAGAAGATTCCTTAACTCCTATATTTTTCCCTACTAAAATAAATTCCCTTGCTGAGATGTAAGGTGATACAAATGCTCTGTTGTTTTGGGGTTTGTTTTTTTTTCCTGTTTTTTTCCTCATTAGGAAGCACCAGAAATGTTCTACAGTGCATTTTCAAAGAATAGCTGGGC
>NW_009926807.1:0-55202 GCF_000696875.1 Nestor notabilis
GGTGGGGGGGGGAGGAAAAAAGAAAAGAAAATTAAGAAAAGAAAATTAAGAAACTGGGAAGGGATAAAAAACCAACTGTACCTCCCCACAGGAATAACAAAGAACATAGTCCCTAGAAAAAGTATGTTTAAACAAAATAGTAGCAGCAAAACTAAACCAAACCACAGAAGAAATCAGTGTCACATTCTGTCTTGAGCCTAAATGACGTCTGGACATGCATGTGTGCGCATATGTGTGTGTTTGGACAACATTGTGTTATTGTAACCACTCTGAGCTTAGATGACTATCGAATGTGTGGACAGAAGTAAAAATGGTTACCTGGGTGACCAGCAGCAAACATGGGTAGAAGTAGGACAAGTCTTCATACCCACTGACTCTTCATTTGTGGGTGAGAGCAAAGGCAGAGCAGGACAATTCCTACACAGGGAAATGGGATGACTGGACTCCGGGCTTAAAAGCTCAACTCTGCCTATGGCAGCGGGCAATCATCCAGACCTGAGCTATGTTGAAATACACACTAGTCATGCTGTGACAGTTCAGCATAGATCTTACAGTGGTGTCAGTTCAAGAAGCCCAGGTAAGAATCTGGTCAAAGACTTTGTCAGCTTCTCAAGATATTTGGACATGCATAGTTGGAAGCAGCTTGCTTCCTGGGCTTATACATATATGAACATACAAATGTGTGTGTGTGTATGTACACACCCATTGTATGAGAGGACTTATTAAGTTCTTGCTGTCTATGCTCTGAAAAGTGTGAAAATTCTTTTTAGCCAAGTTGGAATCTAATTTCCACTACTGATCTGTGTATCTTTCATTTAAAAAAAAAGAAAAATTATTTGTATCCAGAACAGAAGATTGACCATACATAGATTTAAAGGATGAAAGGATTTGTTTTCTGCAATTGCAGCTATCCTTGTCAATGCATCCATACTATTGAAACAGCTGTAAACTTATCTCAGTCTACTCACACCTTAATGTGTTCAAAGTCTTAAGAAAACAGTCTCACTTCTAAAATCTGTCTTTATTTTTGCTTGTTTACATGTATCACAACGATTTCGCAGCTGACATAAATATTTAGGCAAAGCCCTATGGTCTTTCCAGTAGCAGAAACCATACGAAAGGGCCACACCAATCTCAGGCTTGAGTTTACATATTTCTTGTACTGCAGTTCAGTATTTCATCAGATCAGCCGTGCTAGCAATATAGCACCACAGTAAGGTAAGACTGCTCCATGATGTGTTGAAAGAGAGCAGATAGTTTGAAAGGTTCAAAGCAGGTTGCCAAGCACTATCAGATACAAGGGTAAGGTGCAATTTCTCATAATAAGATCTCCCTGCCAAAATTATCTTCTTTGCTCAAATCTCCTCACTTCCCTCACCTTCTGAATTCTCTGTGCTGTACTGCAATGGAGAAGAACAGGTCCTGACTGGAAGTGGAACCATCTAGCCACAACTGCGTCTTCCACAGGTGAACCAGAAAAAAAAGATATTTTCTGAGGTCATTTCCTTCAAGCTACAGAGTGTCCCTCCATGCTTCAAGAAACAGCAGCCGAGGACAGAAATTGTGGTATGACCTTGAGGAGACAATAGGAGGTTCATGGAGACACCGCATTTGGGGCTGATCTCACCTCACCTTAGATCTCAGCAGTAGAGTATTGCGGAAACAAGTATTTTTGAAACTTCACCCTGTTCTGAAATAGGTATTTAAAAATTCTATATGAAATTTGTGAAAAGAGTTTTGTTCTAGTAATTTTCCTCTTCCAAATGAAAACAGCCCTTGTAGGCTTCGGATGACATGTTATTCAAGGGTCTTTCCCATCATCTGCTCATAATTAAATAAATGTATTTTTGCATAATAATACTCTTTATTTCTCCATACTTTCAGAATCATGTCCAAACTCTCTTTCATATTGGTATAACCCATTCTTTTATATTGTCTTTACTGTTTTTTTACAGGAGTTTTACAACCTTCCAACAAGAAGTCCTGACAAAGAAATTTCTTTTCAGACACCTATACAACATGGTTTTTGCCTGAAACTCCAGACCCTTTGGTGATTCACATTTATGACCTGAAAAACATTATCTTAGCAATTCCTTCCTTCAAATAATAAGTAAAATATAACAATTAAAATGTAGATGTAATTCCCAAGAAGTGATAAACAGGAATTACAAGTTTTTCAAGTTTCATTTCTATACAGGTGGTTTGGGGTTGCACTTTTTTGTATGAGTTTTCGGAGGGATTTTTTTGACTGTTGTTTCTGGGTTGGTTTTTGTTTGTTTGGGTTTTGTTTTTGGTTTGGTTTTTTTTTTTTTTTTCTTTTTGTCTTTCCATTCTAATAATTTTGATCTGGAATCTTTGTCTTTCATTATTCCCTGCAAAGCCATTTCCTCCCTCTCCTCACCCCCTTGAGTTGATTAACTGTTACAAAGCATTCCTGTGATACTTAGTAAATAACAATGCAAACATATTTATGTAACAGTTTAACATGCTAATTATGTTTTTATGCTGGAGTTGAATACATGCTGTCCTGGAGTCTGGTAGTCTTCAAGTCTTGGCTCTTTGATGTGAAGGGTGCGCTGGGGAACACATCCGTTTTTCATTTTGCCTTGATGAAGGTTGCTGTTTACACTTTGTGTCACTTCTACATAAGTCAGCCGCATGTTAACGGCCCTGCGGAATGCACTAGTTCTGCACCCGAGCAACGTGAGCCTCTGTGCCTGCAGTGGCTGTGGCTAAACTATGGAAGGATGGAAGGATGGACATTTTTGTTGAGTCCCCATTTATGGGACCAGGCTGCAATATACTATTCAGGAGAAAGTTTGTGGTCTAAGCTTAGTGAGAACATCTGAGAACAAAAATTAAGAAAACAGTCTCACTTCTAAAATCTGTCTTTATTTTTGCTTGTTTACATGTATCACAACGATTTCGCAGCTGACATAAATATTTAGGCAAAGCCCTATGGTCTTTCCAGTAGCAGAAACCATACGAAAGGGCCACACCAATCTCAGGCTTGAGCTGGCTTCTATTTGTCATGGACAGTGGGTTAGGTCACATTTGCCTGCCCACCTGATGATTACCATCTTGGTTAGTTCCACATATTTTCATCTAAGTTTAAATTTGTATCACTAAGAATGAATTAGTATAACCTGAGCTAAAACGAAGAAATTTTCTAGCAGGTATTCTGACAAATTAGTGTTCTTCATAAACTAGTCATAGAGGGAGAGATACCACAGACACCAACCAAAAAATTTAGGATTGAACTCTCCCCTGAATCCAGTAGCATCTATACTGAAGGTAAGAATTGGACAAATGGTCTGGGCCTGATCCAGCCTGATGGTTCTGAAGACACTTAGAAAGCAATTTAAGTCAGCAAATTCTACATAAATCTCTATTCTCCACTCAAACAGTGGATCTACAAGACTCGATGCTGAAGGCTTCCTAATCTTAATGTGAATGAAGTACAAATGACATGGAGAGTAGTATGTCAGAAATAAAGCTTCATTTGACACAATGGTAACAATTAAACGTTTAGAAACTTATGTGATATTTCATCTTGCCAGTCCAGCCAATGGGAATTTTCTTTCCTATTAACTTCTGTAAAAACAGGGCAAAAAAGCTGGACCTGGTATAAGCAGAAGACAGGCTGTTGAATACAGTGCATATATGTCACCTTAAAGCTGACATCTCCCTTGGCTGCTGCATTTCCCTTTTCCCAGAGCAGAGAAAGTAGCTTGCTGCTTGCTTTTCTCTCTTAGTTTTCTCTTGATGTTTTGCAATGAACCAAGTTAGGATATGCAACTCTGTCTTATAAGGAGCTGGAGCTTTCCCTGTACTTCTCAAATAGCTCAGATGTTACAGGTTTTCTGAAGCTGCTGTTTGAAGGATAGAGCAAATTTTGGTTTGCTGAGTATTCACCAGCCAAACTTCACATCTGACATAAGTAATTATGAGCTATTTTGTTTGCCTTTGGAGCAAGACAAACAAATAAAAAAGCTACTTTTGCTACTCTGGAATTCTACTAAGTGACCCAGTTCATATGATCATATGATGCTTTGTAGTGGATGGTGCAACAGATTTGGCTTCTTGGTCTTAAATTCTCTTGAATTTACAGCTGGGCTATGGACTACAGAACAAAGATCCAAATGACAGTGGCTGTGACCATGGGAAATAAATACACTTGTTTCCACAAGAACACCCTTCAGGGACTAACAACAGAGCTCAGGGGAAAAATGAAGGCCAGGAGTCAAAGCTTCTTTACTCCATTACTAAGTATTAGGAGTTATGACAAACCTTGGCAACTGGAACAAAATCTTTATACCTCATTGTTAGGAAAAAGTCTTCCTTCTTCTAAGAACTATCACTTACAATAGTAAAGCATTTGAAGAGCAAACTCCAAGGCTGATAATTAGACTGATCATGGTTGTTGGAGGATAGGCCACATTGACAGGCAGCAACAAAAGGCTAGTCCCCTTCTAAATTGTCTGTTTTCAATTTATGCAAAGGGGAGTATTCTATGAAAATCACCTAAGAGAAATCTTCTGCTTGTTTAGTGAGAATTATTTCACTGAAATATCAGAACTTGGGTCTCAGGTGCCATAGACTGCAACCCCCGACTTCACCTGGGTCCATGGAGACAAGGGAGCTCTCCTGGTTTACATCAGTTTTATTTCTGTCGGCTAAGATACCAGAACATACATGTATATATGTAAAAGGTGTTTCCTAGCTCTACTATCTCTAGTGTTAGCATATTTTCCAGACTTCTGTGAAGTTGAGGGAGGTCTGTGGAGTGCTGCTGAGGCACCTATGACAGAAGAGCCCAAGCCTGCTGTCATTCAGTGTAAATGTGCTACACAGGGATCTGCACCTCCACAGCAAAATGTTAGAATGTTTGCAACCTGATAAAGGCTATAAATCTTTTATAGCATACAGCAACATCCCCTAAGAGAATGTTGTTGCCCTTTAGCAGTGAACATATCATCAGGACATGGTGAAGCTTAGTGAAGGAAAAAGTCATTCTGACCCACCACTGACATACAGGGAGGAGAATGATGCAATGTGCTTTCTGCTTGGTATGCTTCTCCTTGTCACTTATCTCACCTTGTTTTACCCATTCATCACTCCTCCGTCACTTCCCAGAGCCCTTGACTGGTCTCCAAATATCATTTCTGTGCTAGGTTCCTGCACAAATTGGCTGGTAACACTTTCCAGATGTTTTATTGTCCTCCAGGTGATGAGGAAAATATTTTGCTTAAAATTCCTTTCTCCTGTGGAGGATTCTTTGTCTTCCCAGGTTTTCCTAATCCAAGTAAATGAACAACCCCACCAGCATCTCTTCTTTATGAAAGCCTAGAATTTTTTTCCTTAAGTTCATCCCTCTTCTCTTTTCTTGGTCCCTGTTTCTAGCATCTAAAAGTCTGTTAATTGCTGGTTGATAACTAAAGAAAGATGAATTTCTCTCTGTTGAAGTTAATTATGTCATTGCAGTTCCTGTAAGACTAGTGATAGAACATGGTGCTATATTTGGGTGCCGGTGTTTGGTCATATATTGGCCAAGAGGCTATTATCAAAGTACTACACTGCTCTGCTTTCAATTAAATAATTTTTCTGCAACTGTCTGTTTCTTTTCTACTTACAGCTATACAACAAAACCATTTGGACTATTCTTAGGAGAGTGGCACACCGCAGCAGTCTTTCTGAAAAATGTTGGACCAGGCGTCCTTAATGCACTAGTCAGCATGCAGTACTACAAGACTGTAGTAGATGAAGCACGAAACAAAGCTGACTGACTTGTGAAAGAAAGGCTAAATAAAATAAAATAAAACAAAATAAACCCCAAAACCTCAATAAAACAGCAATGGAAAACAGATGGTAGCATGAGTTGGTAGGTAATCAAATTAGATGATTGGATAACTGCAAAAATGACCAGCAAAGCATTAAGACCTACATGTATCAGGCTTCAGTTGATCATCTACCTTTTTATTTCTGGTCACCATTGCTTCTATGCATTAGTTTCATCTGGAGCCTCTGAGCTTCACATTTTTCACATCAGCAATGGGTTCTCTTGAACCAACTAACCACCTGTAGAAGACACTTGAAAGGTCAGGACAAGGGTGGCACCAAGATGACTTTGTACCAGGAGACGCTGACTGAAAATACTGGATATTACCCATGCAACATTGACCCTTAGCAGTAGCATTTTTAGCAGCAACCCTGCTAGTGGGAATAAAAAGGGGATCCTTTCCAGTAAAAGTACCTTAGTGCTTGGGAGGGAGCAGAGGCTGGAGAATGCTGAACTTCAGAGCTTTCTCCTCCACCTCAAGGAGCCTGTGTCTGTTACAGCATTTTAATTTACGTGGCTTTCTACTTGTGCATTTGGGGTTATTTTGCACATACCACCAGAAGAAAGTCAGTGTAAGTCTTCGGAGGGCTATCCACAGCTCAGCAAAGCCAGTCAGATTTAGAACATAAGCTAGCATTGGGAGGTAAAATAGATATAACAATAGCGTTTTTATAGCTTTCGTAGGTTAAGGTCATGAAACAAGGCAAGATTTATAGTGATAAATAAATTTTATTACCTTATCTGAAATTATCTGAAAGGTCTCTTTCCCATATAATACAAAGTCACAGATTGTCATTAGTCCCTGCTGCATCAGTGTTTGAGAAAATATTTTTTCTTGTCTAAGGAATACTTTTTCTTGTCTAAGAAGAGGTTATCTAAAAGGTAACATTCACTCAGTATCATAGTCATGTGATCTGATTCTTCCTTAAGGCTTTGGTTCTGTCAGGTACCTAAGAACAAGAGAAATTTAATTTCAGAGTAACGGCATGGACTTTATGGCATTAGATGAAGAATACAATGCTTTTGTCTTTTCAACATGGTACATGATGCTAGACAGATCAGTGTAATTCTGGCCTCTGGGGAACACATTCACCCAACCAAGATCTACCTTGTTACTTCAGGCCAAGGTCATCTGAGGAGTGGATACTCAATGCAAGGGTTTTTTTGACTTGTTAGATGGAAACAAAAAGCACAGTGAAGGCAATCTGTTCAGGTTTGGTACCTGAGCCACTACTTGCACACTTAGACTGTTAGCTGTGTATAAGGTCACATGCATTATTCCTGACTCTGGACAATGTGACATTAATTTCCCCCAGAAGGACAAGCATGACATACAGTCTTTGCCCATTTATTTTCTTGTGCTAACATATGTTTGAGTATTCATGCTCAACCAATCTCATTTCAACATGAAGAAATCTTGCCCAAGGAAGCACTGTGCAAATCTCATACTAATTTCTAAAATATTTTATTTATATTCATAAAAATAGATAGATGTATCTTGATTCAGGTCATCTTCTTATGAACTGGGCTTCCACTCCAGACTTAGCAACTGCTAGCAGGTTCCCAGTCTTAGAATATTTTGGGGTTTTTTTTAAATAAATTGTACAACCAAGCCTAATAATCATAATAAAATATAACAGAAAGAAAATGTTGTCAGGGATCCAAACATATGAACTTTATGTCATGAAAAGCTTTTATTCTGGTTCCTATTCTCACTCGTGCACAGATTTATTGAAAAAAACCTTGACATTTATTCATTTTCCACTTAGATTATTGTGGTTAAATCAAAAAGAAGTGTCAGGGCTTAGGGAGCTGAAAGCAGCTACACTTTTTCCATTGTGACGGGTCACATGGTTCCCATTTATTCCATGAAAAACCTCATGGTTTTGGTTATTTTCACTGTCTGGAATGAGATATAATTCCACTCCTGCTGCCAAATCTCCTGTATCGCATAGGAAACTCCTGCATTTTGGGCCATCTCCCTTGGTTCAGCTGGGAGGCCTGTTTCATAAGGAGCTTTTCTTTAGTATTATTTATTGTTTTCAGTGGTCTAAGGAGACTCTTCATATGATGATTTGAAACTGTTCTTCAGACAATAGGAGAAGAAGGGAATTCTTGGGTAAAGTACTGAGCTGCAAGGGAGATCTCTCTTCAGCTCTAGTTCTCATCACATATGGAGGCCATTTCATGCCGGGCCAAAAGCCTGTTGAAATCCATACAAAGATTTCAGTACATGTGAATCAGACCTGACATGACTATGTTATGTTGTTTGCAGTGGGGAGGTCAAGGAAGAAAATGAGTCTTACACCTTTTCCTGAACATGGGTTCACCTACATAGAAAAATTCTGATACAGGCACAGGTTAAAATGCGTTTAAATTCTGGAAACCCCTGGGTTTACAAGCAGTCAACAGCTGCTGTTTAATTGTCTCCTACATGCTCTTAGTTCACTCCAATCAGGTGTCAAAATGAGTTAGCTTAAAACTCTGTGAAGAGAAAACAAGACTGTCTCCATCCCAGACAAAAATATCATGTCTATGAACATGTTTGTTTGCTCAAAATTAGGTTAGTGCAAGATGGTTTAAGAAAAGCTTATATTCAATGAAGTAAATAGCAACCAACTGTGTTTTGATTCAGTAGTTTCAAACACTCCAGAAGATATCTCAAAAACAAGACATCATTAAAGACACAATGACTGAAACAAGCAAGATGATTAAATCTAAATAAATAAATTAATGTAGGTTTATCTAGAGTAGATCATACTGGATGCATCTCATTTCAATATGTATGTATGTATGTATGCATCTATCTATCTGTAATAAAATTTACTGAAATTACTGATGTATAGAAAGAGGGAGTTATAGATTTCATTTACTTGTCATGTTAGACTTACTTTTCTTGAGATTAGCTGAATTCAACTGGGAAATTTAGACTTTATTGACTACACAGACCAGGTCTCCAGAGAGCAGATGTCCTTATCTGGTGAGAAGAATCTCACCTAAGTCCCAAGAGCTGTAATTAAACCTGCAATGAACATGAGAATTCCAAGATGTCATATGAAAACAATATTAATTTAGGGAAAATACTGTTTAGAGCAAGAGAAATATTTCATTTCATTAATGTGGAATTGTCACATTTTGACACTGTCAGCACAAAATATTTATTGAAAGAAAACCATCTTGTTTCAATCAAGAAGAATGCTTTATTTCTACTTTCTCTGTTTGACACATAATAGAAAAATGTTACTGTTACATGTATGTGACACTAAATGTAAAATTAATACTAATGAAATTACAAAGTCAAAGTGAGAGATTTGAAAGGATTTGTTTCCAGGGGATTTTTTTAACTTAAAATACTCTAAGAACAAATACTTAGAATTATTTTCTGAAGTATCTCCTGGCCTTAATTAAAAAGAAAAAAGTTTGTGTTCCTCAAAGTTTATAACTCTACCAAAATCTGTAGTAAAAGATTTCACCTTGATCCCTCACTTACAAGTTCTTCTTATATCGTGATAATAAAATAACTGAATGATGGCAATGTTTACAATTTTAAACTGCAATGCAACATAAAGGGGGAAAAAAAAAAAGACTCTTCTAAACAATGGATAATGAAAAAGAACTTGATTACCTGAAAAATTCTTCTTTTTTCAGTTTCCTTTTAAAATATATTTAATATACTTTAAGATTAAAATCACCCTTACAATGTAAAATTGAACAGTTATTTTATTAGCAAAGAGCATCTATGAATCAGATGGGTTGATCTAAGTTCTAGAAAAGTTTTTAAGGTCACTGTAAAGCTTTTTTGTTGTTGTTTTGACCATGTCCTGATTTCATGCATCATTTTGATTTGGAGACAAATGCATTACTTAGGGCAAGTGTTGGGGTTGAAAATGAAAACTGGATGTTACATTTTGTTAGAGGACCTTTTACAGGTGATGTGAAGGTATAAGGAAAATCATAAGCTTCCCTCCTTAACTTTTATATTTTTAACAATATCTTTATGGAAGAAAGGGTGTGGATAGGCCCACTCAGCTTCACTCTCAGATGTTGATGCTAAATTTCTGCTTGGAGGTCTTTTAGCTATTGAAGAGACATGTTCATGTCCATCAGGTGATTCATCCCATCTATGTTGGAGAACACGCTCAGGACAGAGTCAATCTACCCTTTAAAGGCTCTGTCCATCCCCATAGCTAAAGAGGGTCTAGAAGGAACTTCTCTGGTTTCACTGAGTCTTCAGCTTTCAGCTAACAGCTTTATATGTGATTAATTTTACCCTGCTGGTTGGCAATCACTTTGAATTTAAATATTTAGAAGAGTACATTAGCCCTTAACTCCAGTGTGCATCTCCACCAGTAACAGCATCAGAATTCAGTTGTGATACTGTTAAATTGTTAAAATGTTCCCCTGCATGATTTTGACCCATAGAAGCTGGGAGGATCCCAAAGCACCTTGTATGGTTCAGGATTAATACTACTAATCAAGGAGCATTCTCAACAAGAAGCAAAGATCCAGCCACCCAGTTCTGGCGGATACAAGATATTAGAAACTGATAATTCACCATAATGCCAGAACATGGGTCCTAGCACAGTCTAATTTACCAGCATGCATGTAGACTGTGTGCAAAAGGTTCTGGCACTGGTTTTGCTGCAGTCAGTGGCAGGATCTCCATATATAGTCTCTGAAAGCAAATATTGCTTTGGAGCCCAGCCCTGGGAACTGCTGAGCAAAGCAGGTCTTTTACCTCAGAAAAGCATCTGAGGTTTCCAAATCCACTGTTGTTTGATGCAGAATAAGACAACACCTAGCAAACACTTTCGATTAAAAAAGAGTGAGGTAGGTCAGGATAATCTGTAGCTGATGGCATTCATCACAAATGTGATAAACCTACAGACACACTATGGATTTGAACTGAGTTTATTAGTTCCCAAGTGACGTTACTAGCAATTTCCTACTTCTCTCTACTCACCAACACCACCACGATTGTACTGACAAGAATCAATAATTTTCATCTGAATTCTTTCAGTTTAAGTGTAACACCATATTTTGATGTATATTTTCATTGCAATTTCTCATTTGAGTCTAGCACTACATACAATCTTCTGCCATATGTAAGCCATACTTAAGAACAAGTTTTTCATTGAATAGTAAACTTGTTTATACATGTTCATGTATTTAATTGTTTATATGTTCTTGCCTCAGTCCAACTCAGAAAAATTCTGTAACAGAAGGTCTAACAATTACTGGAAGTTAGATATTCATTCTATCTTCATTTCTCTTATTTTATACTACTAATAAGATTGACTGAGAACTTAGAAAAAGAGAATATTTTGGTTCTGGTTTGTTTGGGTATTTTTTTTCCATTCAATAATACTTAACAAGAAGAACTACTCAGGAAATACTTTCCAATTTCCATCTAAAAATCAAAGGAAACTAATATATTTTTTTTTTTTTAAATTTTCTGGAGCTTAAGTATTGATGAAAATAATCTCTGGTCTTTTAAAATGGAAAAAGTTAAAGAAGTCTTACCCCCTCAACATTCTCATCTGCATTTACAGGAGCTCCCCAAACAGAAAATGTAAAGGTAGCAGCTTTGCTCCTTACTTGTGAAAATTAGGAAGCACATCTTTATTTTGGTAAACCTCACAAGCATCAAATTCAGTTGGGGGTAATTTGAATCTATTTTTTCCAGCATTGCAGCCCTGACCTGGGACTTTGCACATCCATCCCACTCCATCCTGGTTCACAACCCCATTACTTATAATCTGGAGCAATGGGTGTTAATAAACTCAGTTGAATTTTTTTTTTAATTATTATGTGCTCTGTGGCAATAAGCAGCTCCAAGTAGCATCTTCTTCCCTGAGAAATCCTTGCTGTATCTTTATTCTGTTTTCTTTCTGTGACACCAGTGAAAGGCATCCTCCCTGCAGTCTTTTCCCATACCAGAGGAATGAGACTTGGTCTTGAAACCCACAGCTGCCAGCTTCTAACCCACAGCCCAAATCAGAAGGAGCTGGAAGATCAGTCTTACGTACTGGCAATGAGTGCTACTTGGCAGTCGTCCTTGTTAGATTCCAGAGTCTGTGGCTTCAAATGGATATCTCACATACATGCACAGCCATATACTGCACTCCCACATGTTCATACATGCATGAGGAGAAGCAGAAACATGTTCACACACTGCAGCGATAGTCCAGACTCGTCCATGTTCCAACACACCTTTCAACCTATGAATAACCCTAATGCATGCTCAGACAATGACATCTCCTACTTTCCTTCCTTCCTTCCTTCCTCCCTCCCTCCCTCCCTCTCTTCCTTCCTTCCTTCCTTCCTTCCTCCCTTCCTCCCTTCCTCTCTTCCTCCCTCCCTTCCTTCCTCCCTCCCTTCCTCCCTTCCTCCCTCCCTTCCTTCCTTCCTTCCTTCCTTCCTTCCTTCCTTCCTTCCTTCCTTCCTCCTTCCTCCCTCCCTCCCTCCCCTTCCTCCTTCCCTCCCTTCCTCCCTCCCTTCCTTCCTGTCACATCTCCTCAAAAGTTTGTAGACTGTTACCAGGTTCTGAATGATTTGGTTTCAGAGCCAGGCTATTCATCATTATGAATGACTCCTAGGCTGTTTTCTTCAGCCAAGTAATCATGAAGCTGGGTCTTGCCCAACACACCTTCTCTGGCTCATCTGTATCTTTCTGGTAATGTGCCAAGCAGTGAACACTTTTTGGATCAGCATTCCATTGGCCTGGGATGCTCACCTTTCTGTTTCCTCATATCACTCCTCTGAGTCTTCAGCCAAACCTCACAGCGATGGTTCACCTTCTGGAATGCACTGCAATATCACAGCTCTTCTTGCTGCCCATGTTCATCCTGGTATCTTTGTCAGCACAACTACTTCTACCTGCCAGTGGGAGTTTTTTTCAGACTATTTCCATGCCCAAAGAAGCTGTATAAATCTCTTTTTCCAACTCTATTCTCAGGTGGTTTCCCCTCTGTGTGTCCAACTTGTCTTCACTGCTTTCTGTTAGTCTCTCATCCTCACTGGTCTTTGCCAGTCCTGTTGGTTCTCTTACCCTCATGATGCTAGTATCTTCCCAGACCACAGAAGTCTTAGTCAATTCTCTTTAATACGATCAGACTCATTCTTTGCAGCCACCTGGGGATAAGGAGAGGAAAGCCCAAGCAAAGCTTTTTACAACCCTTAATCTCAAATCTGACATGCTCTATTTATGCTCTCCTAATATGAATTATGGCAGCAAGTACTCCCTCAAAGGCTGGTGCACCTTCCTGGAGCAGAGTTGCTCTGCTAAAGAGGAACCTCTGACTCTCACTGTTCAGGGAAATTAACCCTGTGTGACAACAGCATCAGAGTCTGACCTAAAGGTTATACCTACTCCACTACATTAAGGTGTGCCAAGGAACATAGAATCATAGAATGGATTGGGTTGGAAGGGACCTTAAAGATCATCTAGTTCCAGACCCCCTGCCACAGGGCAGTGACTCCTGGCCTTGAACGCTTTCATGAACACATTAGCGTTACATTTTTAACATCGTTACTGGTGAGATTTTCATCCAAAATCACTAGAATTCTCCTGAATACTTTGGTATGGCCAGAGACACATTGAGGTGACAGGTTCTATCCTGCCCTGAGCGTGGAGGTACAGGCATGGGTCACTCCAGTCAAAGTACTGGAGAATATGCTTGTTCAATTTACAACAGATGTAATTAGAGTCTTCCCTTAGGCTGCCAACAGAGAGGTTGCTGCCTGTTTCACGTATACTCACAGAACTCAACTGATGCAATTCATTGACTGAGTAACTTCAGAGAAATAACAGCACATTGATTTACTTTATCTGTTCATTCCAGCTGAGAGAGCCACAGCCAGGAAACAGTGGAGAAAGCATCTTAGGCACACTTCCTCTGTGGTGTGACGTGTAGGGTAACTGCTAACAGAGCAGAGACAAGGGTAA
Organism: Nestor notabilis; assembly: GCF_000696875.1. Taxonomy (NCBI): domain Eukaryota; kingdom Metazoa; phylum Chordata; class Aves; order Psittaciformes; family Psittacidae; genus Nestor; species Nestor notabilis. The sequence continues at coordinate 13,788 of NW_009926807.1, forward strand.
GGGCAGCTAGAGGCCTGGAAAAGGTAATAGAACAAAGCCAGGAAGAGAACATGCCCTCAGAAGGTTTTCCCTTCTTTAATAAAATTGTCCAATAAAATGTCACACCCATCTTCAAAATTGCAGACCACTTTTTTTTTTCTTACTCTTTTTATTTTTTTTCTTTCCACCTATGAATTTTGCAGAAAGCATGAAAACCTTAGCAGACATCCAAGTCCCTGGGAAGCATTTGACCACCTATAATCACTTCTCACAGGTCATATGATATAAATCAGCTGATTGATAGCTTTCTGTTCTTTCCCTCAGCCACCTTCCTCTGAAACACATTGTTAGCTGTCTTTAAGGGGAGTGTTTATAGAGGATAATACTATTCCAGGATTCCAGGCACTTCCTGCAACAATGTGTTCTTCATTTGGAAGTATCGCACAGAAACATTGCTTCTTGTGGCATTTCCAAATAAAAACCTCATGGTCCTGACTCTGAAATGCTGCGTAAAGTTCTACCCTTATGGTATTTCAGGGGAAAGAATTGATTTTTTTTTTCTTTTTTTCTTCATTCTTTTTCTAATAAGACTGGAGCAAAAATTGTTTTGGCATGAAAACTAAATTCTGTTCTGGATCATATTATCTGAACCCCTTAAGGAAAATCTTCCCAGCAGTTGCCTCTACCTGATCATAATGTATCAAATTTGTAGTTTAGGTTAGAGGACTGCTCTGTGCTTTCCCCTCCAGCTTCATTTCGCTTTCCTCTTTCCTTTCCAAATAACGCTGTTTAGTTGTTTATCAATAAGATCAAAATAAATGGCAAATTAAACTCAGTGTTATTTTCATCTGCAACTCAACCACACAGTACTACACATAAACACTGTCCCAAATCTCCATTGCACCAAGTACACTTTGCCTCTTCACAGACAATGGGAACAAAAAAGCCTCAAAGTAAAAGGAAAGTGAGTTTCTTGACACTGTGTGTTGCAATTCCTTGTCACTCTGATAGAAAACAAAATCATTCCATGCCTTTGAAATAAAATATCTCCTACAGTTAATAAATGCCATAACTAGTACTTCAGCGAGAAAAGATGTAATTTAACTCTTTTAACTAATTTCTTTTAACTAATTTTGTAGTTTAATTCCCTTTCCTATTTGTTCACCTATGAATATTCTTATTTTGCACTTAATTGATGATAAGGGATTGTATAACAGATTTTCATTAATTTTTCCTTCAATTTTTCCTTTCTTCCCCTTTTGAGTCTCTTTCTTACTCTAAGCTTTGCAACATTTCTCTATGATTCCAGCTATGTAAAGGCTACATAGAGATAAGTCAAGTAGCCAATATATTCACAATAAAACCCCCTGAGAATAAGAAGATTTTATTCTTATCTTTTTTCTTTTTTCTTTTTTTTTTTTTTTTAATTCCCTAGAAAAATTGCTTGGAAATTTAAAAATTCTTTTGTTAATACTTTTTGTGGGTCTGAATATTCAGCCAAATACCTTTCAGAAATGAGGAACATTAGAAATAAGATCATTATTAGAAAATACATCTAATTCAATATAGTCCTTCTGAGTACAAAGCTTCTAGTTCGAATGAGGATTTGAGATGAGTCCCGCTGCATTGCTGCAAGTTTTCCTGTCATAGATGAGTGGGAGAACCTTAAGTAATTGAAAACACAGTGGTTTAAATCAGTTAAAGGAAGTTGTTTCCCACACACAACCTTTTCATTTTTTTCTGGAAATGTGGGCAGGTTTAATAAGATTTTACATGAATTTGAAATTATCTGTCTGCAGTCTGCAGTCAGGACTCTGGTACACACTCCTGCACTGTTAAACAATCAAGCACTCCCAGCACTCAAAAACCATAGGTCAACTGCTGCTGAAAATGAAAGGACTGACCTATAAATCAAGAAGATCTTCTTTTTAGAAATAATGGAAGTGAAATTGTTTTCATCTGCCTTCTGTCGTGCAACTTCACCTTTTTGTCCATAGTTATGAAAAATGCAAATGTTTTGGTTTGATTTAATTAAAAATCTAAAATTTAGAAACTCACACAATTCCAGCATCTGGAACTTTAAGAAGAAAAAAAAACCCTAACAAAACCAAAACCAAAACTCATGGTACAGCAGTCATTACAGATGACATCTCTGCAAGAGGCAGACTGTTCTTTCCTCTCAGCATCATTTTTTAGTACATGGAATTTTAATGCATGAAGATCTGAATACATTTTCAAATACGCATGGAAAATCTCTGGTGAAAAAGCCGGTCTCTTGGAGTCACTGACTTGTCCTACAAGGGCTCCAAGGAATTCTTGTTTTGGAGATGTGACTGCAGTGGAGGTAAGCACAGAGAAAACAAAAAAGATATAAAGTTCAGGACCTTGCTCTTTACAATGAACTGACCCTTGTAGATATCAATACATCCCTTCCTCACTGTTTTCTCTATGATAACATCATCCTGCTTTCCTGGAGATTCTGGGGGTTTAGTGTGTTGTGTTTGTTTTGTTTTGTTTTGAAGTACTTGACAATTGTCTGAATATAGGGAGAGAATAATAAGTTCTCATAATATTTTTTTGCAAATGCAGGGGCCTAGGTTCAGTGCTGTCTGTTATCTCTCTCTTTGAATGCAGGGGCCTTTTGGTCCCTGTAGCAGGGATTGTGACATGCTGCAGGGAAGCATTTTGTAGCTTGTAATATATACTGGACGTATTACAAATTTTCTACTGATGTATTTGGAAGTTTGAGGTGGAAAGATGCTCAACTTAGAGGACCTGAAGGAGTCCTATTTGTCCTATGCTCTGAATTTGATTTCTGTCCAAAACATCCAAAAGGGAGAATCTGCTCATTCTCTATTTTTGGAATTATGGTCTATTTACAGTTGCTCTGGAGTCTAGAGTCAGTCCAAAGCATTTTAGCAGATGCTTTGTGTGGTCTTTGAACTCTTGCAAGCCACAAAGGAAGGGAAAAAGAAGAGGATTTCTATATTTTAAGGCCAAAGGCTTTTTGGATTATTTAGAATCATCTCCAGTGTAAACCTATTGCATGATTTCCATCCAGTTCCTTCTGTCCTGAGCTCAGCTGCTTATGTCAAGCATGCCAAGCACTTGGAGATGATGAGAGGTAAGGGATTAAAACATAGCTAGTAGCATCCGGATGTTGCATATATAAAACAGGACATGTGATGTTGTAACAGAGGAGTGGCATATGTTCCCTGGCTGAAGAGTGTTGGTGGTCTTTACAGCTGTTCTGGTGGAAGACTTGTCTGGCAATTTCAGTCTCAGACTCGATAATGAGAGTCCCTGGTGGCCTTGGAGAAACGTGGAAGGATTTCAGATTTCTGGTGGCCAAAGAAGGTTGGGAATCACAGACTTTGTCCAAGAATTGGATCTGCAGGAGATTCACATGCCCCAGGGTCTACTGATGACTGCACAGCTAAAGCAGAGCTTCATCTTTTCCATTTTGCCTGTGGTCTACCACACAATTTGTTTGTTATGCTGAGCCTAGGGAAGCTTACCACTTAAAGTCAGCAGCTGCTTTGGCTTGAGGTACAAAGTAGGTCACTCATTTGGGCAGGGGACACCAAGAGAGACATGACCCCTCTGCTAGTGACAGTGCACGGGAAATTGCCTGTCTGATGTGAGACAGCAGCCAGGCTGGGCTGAGAGCTACCTGTCCTTGAAGCACATCCCTCCATCCATGTAGGAGCAACATGGGCAGTAACTGGCTCTCAGAGTTCTTTCTCACAAGATTACCTTTCCCTTTCCTGAACAAGGGACCTTGGAGTTGACCCTTCATCCTTACACTTACTTACCATCGCCCTGCTGAGACAAGTGACTGGTTGTGTGTAAACTCCTCCTTTGCTCCTGAAAAGCCCAGTGAGCTTTGAACTCCTGGAAAAGTTATTCTCCAAGGGCAATCCCCAGTTCAGCTGAACACATGCTCGCTGCTTTTTAGCAAGCCAACTGCCCTGCAGCGTATGTGTTGGAGAAACCCACATGGGACACAACAGGGGACCTGCCAAGTTCTGGTCAAGGCTGGTCAATATGATGTTATTAGCCAAGTTTCAGAGAAATCTGAAGTGATAAGTCCATCCATTGGACAGGCTGAGAGAGCTTGGAGAAAAGAAGGCTTCAGAGAGACCTTAGAATAGCTTCCAGTGCCTAAATGGGCTGACAAGAAAGCTTTTTACAAGGCCAGGTAGGGATAGGAGGATAGGAGGACAGGAGGACAAGGCGGAATGTCTTTTAACTGACAGAGGGGAGATTTAGGTTAGGTATTAGGATAAAATTCTTCCTTGTGAGGGTAATGAGTCACTGGCACAGGTAGCCCAGAGAAGCTGTGGCTGCCCCATCCCTGGCAGTGTTCAAGGCCAGGTCAGGGAGGGCTTAGAGCAACCTGGTCTAGTGGAAGGTGTCCCTGCCTGTGGCAGGGAGGTTGGAACTAGATGATCTTTAAGTTCCCTTCTAACTCAAACCATTCTGTGATTCTATGATTCTATGAAGTCTCTCATCTGGCTGGAAGTGACACACTTGGATCCCCACGTCCTTAATACAGAGTAATAAACTTCCTTGGCACATCTTATCTGACCTATTTTACCACATATTTTAGGAAGAGATGATAATCTTCACTGAGAGGGTTCACTACACCTCCACTGATTATGAAAGGAGAAGCCAACTCTGACAAAGGTGATACAGCATCTAAAGTTGTAAAGTAAAGAAACCCCAGCCCTGGGCTTTGTCTGGAGACCATTAAGTAGTGCATGACCCAAGATTTCCCTATTTGCACAAGTTCAGTTGCTCCTCTGCTAGTAGTAGGCATTTAAATATGGCTACTTAACAAAGTAGAAGCCATTTGATGAATGAAGTTTTGCAGCAATAGCTCCAGTGGTCCATCTCAGCAAATTTAAGTAGAGTTGTTGAAAGGTGAGAAAGTACTTGTGCTGTAAACATGGGAACATACTACTAAATGACATGCCCACCCACTTCTTGGTCTCTTTCCACTGCCGAAGCAGTAAAAAGGGACCTTAGTGTAAGTGTGAATCCAGCTCTTGGAATGTTATTCCATTTCCTTGTATTTACGTTAATGAACACTGACACTACAGACTCACATTCCCAGCTCTGTACTTCACCAGACTGACCAGCAACAAAACCAAGGAGATGAGACTAAACAGATGATTTGATGAGGGTTTTATTATTATTATTCTATTCCTTCAGGCTCTGGAAAGAAAAGGAGAGGTCACACCTCTGATTTCAAAAAGATAACAGCTAAGTTCAGAGACAGGTTTAAGGGGAAAAAAATCAAGAAATTGAAGGAAAATTATTGTCTGCACACTATTTAATGCTAGTAATTGGAAATGTTTTCCACTTAGTAAAATGTTCCTCCTGAAAAAGGTCAGCTTGCCTGGATAACACCCTAATGCCTGACAGCAGATTGCTTTACCTTAAGTTTAACCAGGAATAAAATGACAGTATAAAAGCCTCTCTTCTCCTAAAGGGTGACTTTTAATGAGATCTTTGCACACATGCAGATGACAAGATGTAAAATGGACAATAAGTGAATAGCAACTCCTTTTTGTCCATACTGTGGGTCTATTGCATCCCCTGTGTCCCCCGCTACTATGTCCCAAAACCATAGCACCAGTGATAGGAAAGGCCTGTGAGCTGTGTTTCTATAGGTTTAAATATATGCATATGAATGGGCTGAATCGTGTATGATTGCTGAGGGAGGAAGATTGTCATGGGAGAGGTATTGGGAGGATGTTTTTTGCCGTGGGCTAGGTCTATCTCTGTATCGGAGAGGAAAACCTCCTTTGAAGTCAAAGGATTGCTGTGGATATTTCAATATAGTCCTGCACCTGACATACAAGAGCTTTCGCTTCCTCCTTGGTCTCATGAGATTTATTTTCTGATGCTTGTGAAGCTCTGTTTCCTGAAGGACCACAAATGCAGAGTATTCATTTTTAACTCTAGGTCAGATCAAATGCTTTGATCCAGCTCTGACCCTCAAAAAGATCTACAAGGGATGTGAGTGAGTGAGATTTGACTTGACTGCTTAGCTAAGCACCTTCAGACATAAAATTATCCTGTATTTCAGAACATTCCAGATATTTAAATAAAGTAGAAAATATCACAGTGGGGAAAAGTATTCCAAGATTTAACACACTATTAGACCTCCTCTTTCCTTCTGCCTGCTTAACACATACATGCATATATTTTTATTTATATATACTTATATATACACATATACACACAATCCATTTTTCATTTTTATACCCAATCTTCAGATCCAAAAAGTTCTTCAATGCAAAAACCCTGAGCGTTAAGAGGAGCTTAATTTATCCATTCCACACCAGTGCTGAAATGGGAAACTTTAATTGCATCTGTATTATTAAGTTGAACAGGGATTGGGCCTGGTACCTGAGCTTGATTATCTTCCTGAACCCAATAATGGAGCAGGTGCATTCTTCTCTTTACAAACTGTCTGTCTGAGAAATGGATACAGCTACATCCAGGCTTTTCCTGGCTCTGCCACAGACACATCTGTAATTCTTCAGCACTTAGTTGTCTTTTTAATATTCACATATTTTCATGAGGATTAGTGCTAGCAATGGCCTACTGCTTGTTTCTCCTTCTGCTTTATGAAGTCTCATTTTCCAGCTGAAAAAGTAAGGACACTTCCCCTTGACGTCTGGTAACCCACCAGCTTGGTGCAATAATTTAAAGTTTTACAATACCTGGTTTTGTACCATTTTTCACCCTGAATATGAATGGTGGAAGGGCAACTTGGTAAGCACTACTCAGATCCTGGTGCCACACGTAGATGATGCAGTGTCTTTGAGATCCTCTGTAGGACTGTTTGTTGGAATCCTGTGGTTCTTGATTTGAGTAAAAGGAACAAATGTTTTTGTTGGTTTGTTTGTTTTGTTTTGTTTTGGTTTCTTTGTAGCCAAAATAGTGCCCCTCCTTACTATTTAAAAAGTACCATACAGCATACCTTTATAATAGATGAGGATGGTTGCCAGAATCAGGACTGACTTCACAGAGGCTTTCACAGAGGCCAAAATCCGGTGGAGGAACAGGTCATGATAAATACCTCTAAAAGTAGAAAAAAACATTATATTTTCAACAATCTGAAGGATTACCCACAATACAGCAGGAGAAGAATAATGCTGCTGGAACTGCATTTTGAGAATCATCAGGGTTTTTTTAACTGGATGTACAATGCAGCAGCACTAAACTCATGAATATGGCTTTAGAAAATGAACCCATAAGAGATCGTAGAAGAAGATCATAGAATAATTTGGGCTGAAATGGACCATCAAAGGTCATCTAGTCTGATGGCCCTGCAATGAGCAGACACATCTTCAAGTAGATCAAGTTGCCCAGAATCACATCTAGTCTAGCCTTGAATGATGACAGATCATAAGTGCCAGACATGCAAATTGCTATAGGAAACCATATTTAAACCTTTTACGTTTAGCCAGATGTGGAATGATGTGCTGATGTGGAATGCTTAATTTTCTTTTTCCTTTTTTTTTTTTTTTTTTGAGGGGGGTGTTGGGGGTGTTGTTTTTTGGTTTTTGTTTTTTTAGTGCAGCCAAAACTACAACAAGTTTAATCTGAGAAAGTGTTAGAAATTAGCTGCGCTATTTCCTGACATATTATATGCAGGTTTTGCCTTGATTTGCAAGTCTACACGAAGTCCTCTCAAAGAAAGAAGGCTCAGCTCAGCTGCTTTGGAAATGAACAGTTCTCCCTTAAAATAACATAGCTAGACTGACCAGTTAGGGGACAATCCTGGACAATATGTAAGTTACATCACTTGCATAATCTATGGAGCTAGAGCAGGATGTCTTTTGTCCTTACATAACATTTGAAAGTGTCCATTTTTATAAAAAGAACCTGGTGAGAGGAACCTCAGTCCACCCCACTGCTACAGATTTGATGCCAACTCCAGCAAGAGATGATCAGAGCTTGGAGAGGGATTGTAGGTCAGAGGGAGAGCACCTGAAAGGCAGCACAAAGGAACTCCAGCCATTCCAGCCACTCCAGCCAGTAAGTCAGCTTCACTGGGGGCCCAAATTAAATGCCTCTATGCAAACACATGTAGCATGGGGAGTAAACAAGAAGAGTTAGAGACGTTCGCACATTTGCAGGACTATGATCTTACTGGCATCACAGAAATGTGGAAGGATGGCTCCTATGACTAGAATGTTGGAATAGAAGGATACAGGCTCTTCAGGAAGCACAGGCAGAGGAAACAAGAAGGGGGGTCTACCTCTATGCCAGTGGCCAGCTGGAGTGCATGGATCTTTTCCTGAGGATGGATGAGAAGCCAACCGAGAGCTTGTGGGTTAGGATTAAAAAGAGGTCAGTGACAGGTGACATTATCTTGGGGGTCTGGTACAGGCTGCCTGACCAGGAGGACTGTGCAAATGATGCCCTCTACAGACAGGAGCAGCCTCACATACATAAACCCTGGTCCTTGTGGGGGACTTCGACCACCATGATATCTGTTGGAGGGACCACACAGCAAGGTATAAAAAATCCAGGAGGTTCCTGGAATGCGTTGGTTATAACCCCTGTGTCCAAGTGATAGGGAAGCCAATGGGGAGAGGTGCTATGTTGGACCTTGATCTCACCAAAAAGGAGGGGCCAATACCTATGCAAACTAAAACAGGACAGCCTAGGTCACTGTGCTTCCTCAGCCTAAATTGCTACAAGCTTCATCTGCCTAAATTGAAATAACTAAATCTTAGCTGAATCTGAATTAATTGCTGTAGGATGCCTTTATAATCAAAACAGAGAAACTAACTCTGATGAAGCATGAGGCCAATACCTATGCAAACTAAAATATGACAGCCTGGATCACTGTGAATATGCAGACTGTCAGACTCTGCTCTCTACTCAAAACAGACTCTCCCACTATGCACTCAGTTTTGTCAGCGGAATATTTTCTAAAGCCATTAGTAGACTGCATTAACATTACACAAAGTTTCTTATACTCTAAATGCAACCTCTTAAGGAATGCAACCAGGACTAGGTTCAATTCATTTTTGATGCTTAGCTGTTTGAAATAGAAGCCTTTTTCTACCCTAGGGTATCGAAGTATTTCTTAGAGTGTTCTGGTATTATTGTGCTGCTTAGGTGACTCAACAGCAGTCACAGTTTCCAATGCAGATTTAACCCAGAAAAGCTTACACTACAGCCAGACATAAGGCACCGGGATGTGTCCCAGGTTCATAGGCTGTATTAGGTGCAGAAGTGAGAACAGAATCCTGACATCCTTCATGCCACGCTTCTACCTTAACCACACATGCTTTTCCCTTTCCACACATCATCCTGATGCTCCTAGGAAGGAGATTAATCATTTCGTATCTAGATTTTCCGCTGCGGGTGAGTCAAGCACAGGTGACTGAAGTGACTTAGACACATTCTTTCGACAGTGCCAAGAGGAGAAAGGAGCTTTCATAGTAGTTAGAGGCAGGAGTGAGACACCAAATTGTGCAAACTGGAGATTCACTGAGGACTATGTGGTAATGGAAAGTGTTCTGCTATTGCAGAAAGCAAGGAAGGTCAGAAACATTTTATTGGGGAGAAAATTCTCCATCAAAGATTCCATCTAGCTCTGTCCCAGGCCTCAGCAAATACCTACCAGGATATTCAGTGATGAATCTCATAAGTAAAATTGTTTGCTTCACTGCATGAAAAAAATCACAGATTCTAGATACTGATTTTATAGCACAGCACAATTTTCCTCACTTTTGATCCTGTGCTAACCTTTCACTGTTTCACAAGGGATAATTATCCATATCATTCCTTCCCTGTCCTAAGGGACTAATAACCTTATCATCTCATCCTTGCTAACACATCCTCCTGCTCCTCATATATCCTTTCTGCAAGTGGTTAACATAATTAAATTACACTCAGAGCAACTGTTCCCAACATGTTCTTAGCTTGAAGTGTACTGCTTCTGTTTCAGACCTGCAGAAGGGTTTGCCTGACTCTACGCTTCTCTGTTCTCCTAGCTCTTTCACTGGCTTAATAAAAGGTTATTGAATGATTATATCTATACAGATCTTGCCTAGGTAAATTAATCAACTTCCATCTGAAGGGGGATGGAGTTTAAGCCCTGCTTATATACTAACAATTGCCTGCTGAGGAAAGTAAATTGTGGTAGCCTTTGCTTCACTGGGTGCTCTGGAGTAGTGTGACCAGCTGCTATAAAGACAGGAAATATTTTTCTCTCTCTCAGTTTCATAGTAAAGTACAAGGAATCACTGATTTTTTTTTTTTTTTTTTTTTTTTTTTTGGAGGAAGAGTGACTGTTAATTGTTTCCAGAAGGAGACATGTGTTTGGAAATGGACATGGAATTATCCGGCAAGGTACAGCAGCATATATGGGAAGAGCAGAGCTCTTTGGGACATTCACAAATGTTCCTTGAGGACACTAGTTACTGGCATGGCTTCTAGAACTCATGTCTTCTGCATTCAGTTTGCAGCAAGCTGTGTAAGATAGGGAATGGCTTTGAGGTTGCCTTCTTGGAAGCAGAGAAGGTCCTGCTGCTTGAGAGCTGACAATTGCTATAAAAACATTAAATTACAAATACTGTCTGGGTGTAGACCCAGTGCAGAACTGCTTTTCTTCTGCAGGATGTAGTGAAACAGCATCTCTTCTGTGATCTTTCCATTGCAGTGTATGTAGCTGGCAGCTATCACATGACTCTGTGCAGAGTGAGATGTCCAAGACTTCCATGTCTTTGCCTTAGGCCAGGAAAGCTGAATTCTGACATCACCATGCAAGAAGAAAGTCGGCAGTTTTCCCCAGAGGTCTGCAAACTGTATGTGGATTAGTAAACTCCAGCTTCCATTTCATTTGGCAAAGAAAAATCAGCACCTTCAGGGAGTGATTAATTGTAAAGATTGGATGGCAAAAATCTTTTAGGATTTCCAGTGGTGTTTCTTTCCACTGGTGGCACAGCACACCAAGGCCTTTCGACCATGAGTTTTCCACAGATCTCCAGGAAAACAAATGAACATGTGAGCTTCCCACTATCCCAGTTTGGCTGTGTTCCCCTTTTGGAGCTGCATTGCAGAGAGATTTTAGGGTATCTATTCCCCATCTCCATATGTGGAGGCACCTACATTTTGTATAGTGTATTTTGGTAATCATCAGCCAGAATGTCAAAACTATCCACTTTGCCTTAATTTGCAGCAAAGTTACCCCTTTGCCTTCTCCATTCAACAGGCAGATAAGATATTTTATGAGTTGAGTCATTTCTAGCTCCATTGATATGAGCCTAAGCTTACCATTTTCCTAATTTAATCAGTCTTATTTCTTAGGAAAACAAAATCATCAAACAATAGACTGGGATAGGACTGTGCTCCACCTCTAATGCAGAAGGCTCCAAATCTGTCTGTGCTGGCACAATGTATAGACAGGGATCCAGGACTCATAGGGCCAGAAAGAGAGCAAGAGAAATGGAGACTGATGCTGCAGTGCGTGACAGAGGACACCTGGGTGCCAGACCTTTCTTCCAGTGCTGTTCTGCACATGGTACTATGTCTCTTTGATGCAAAAAGACCTCAGCAGACATCAGAACCCAGCTGTTGGGAATCTGGCCCTTTCATTCTGTGGGTGGACAAGAGGGAGGAGTGTATGGCACCTCTCTCAAAATCTTGTCTGTTCATGCAGAAATTAGTCTCAGCCTGAAATTTTTTCAAAGGAAATGAAAAACAGAAGAGGAAGAAATTGCTCATATGCCATAGGGTGAGGGAAAGAAGGAGAAGAAAGTGTGAAGAATGCAAGAAAGAGGAAAAGCTTTACTTAAAGAAATAACAGATTCTACATCGTTTCCTTCCTGGAGGCTTGGATCTACTGGTAACTTCACTGCCTCTGTTCCTTGGTGTCTCTTCCAAGGTAATCACAGGCCCTTTTCCCCCTTGCATGGACCAGACCCACATCAACCACAGCTGAAGCAAATTCCTGATTCCTCCTTTGCTCTTCTCCCTCCCTGGTGGGCTCGGGATGTGCTTGCAGGACACACGAGCTGCAGACACACAGCTGCCCTTTTGTTCTGACAGACCGTTTCCACTGTCTTGTGGAAATCTGACCTGCCCGCCAAGAACAGTAACACACGGACATGGGTAGGTCCTAGCTGGCTACAGCACGAAAAAATGCTGTCTGCCCTCAGGAAGCGAACATCCAGCATCTTTTTCCTCCTGTAACTTGGGTTCTTTCATCTCTTGGGAACATTCTTAACATGCAAGTGTTACATCTCAGGACAAGGTATGGGATTTTCTTGTTGCCTTCTCTGGTAGGTTTATTGCAGCTGCCATCACATCGTATAGAAAAAGAAACCTTGGATATCAGTGAGCATGAGGTTCAGATTTCATGTGAAATACAGGATACAGAGAAACATTTATCCAAACAAGGAGTGCTGGAAGAAACAGAAGGACATATCCTGTACTCCGACCTGACACTGGCCTGTTCAAGTGTCCTTATAGGACACCTCAATCCAACCTCTGCACTCAGTTTAGAATAAAGTTCAGTTTGCCCCATTACACTGTACTCACTGAATAATTTTAACGTGTGCAAGACTTGCTCAAAATCAAATTATGCTTTCCTGTATGAATCCTTTTCCCTGGAATGGTTGTTATTTGTTGGGTCTATATGGTTAATCCTTATATCTCTCTCTCAACTCTCTTCCCACCACAAGAGTAAAACTTGTCTGCAGATGGCTTTTGCCATTGAAGCGTGATTTTGTCTGACACTCCACAGTGCAAAATAGCTGTCATCTCTTTGAAGAAAGGCTAGGGCAGCTGGGAATGAGATTTCTGTTGAGTGGGCCAGCAAAAGGGCTAGGAGGAGGGTTGAATTTTTGTTTTTCTTAAGTTATATGTGTGATATATACAAATATGCGAGGCACTCAAACTTCCTACAAAAAATGTGGTCTAAGTAACAACTCTGCAAGAAATTGGTCTGGGGTGTTGGCCATGTAACTGATCCCGAGGCTCAAAGACATGGAGCATCTTCCTTTGTCTGCTGGTGTCTTCGCACAACACTGAACACAGGAGGGGTCCAGTTTCAATGGAGATCCTCTGAGAATTACCAAGAAAGAAAGAAGAAAAATGTAAGTCCTGGATAGATATATAAACTGTTTGCTACTGTACCATGCAGTTCAGGGATAAAAAAAAGGGACCGCTGTTAGCCAATTGTGCCTGCCCTTACTATTGTAGTTTCAGGCTTTTGCCATGATTCTTCAGGCTTGTGTTTTCAAGAATGAACATTTGAAAGCTCATAGCTGAAGAAAGGGGAAAGAAAATTTCTCCTGCAATTCCTGTAGCACTCATGGCACATGCTCCTCTCTCCCAAGAGACTGACACAATTCACTAGTCCCATGTAAAAACAACCCTGCAAAAAAAAGAGGCAGGGAAACCTTTATTCCTGTGCCAGTATATGAAATTGGTCCCAGAAGGATCCAATGAGCTCCAGAGCAAGCCCAGGGGAGGATGTGGATGAGAGAAGGACCTCTTACTTTGGGTGGCAATAAATCACAAAATTATTTCAGCTACTTAGGAAACCACAGCCACAGAGATTTTATAGCCTGCTAACCCATGTTTCTTCTAATGACCAACATACACATGCCATTCATCTGCAAGTTTCATCGATCTCAATGCCTATAATTTACCGTCTTTAAGTATACAAGTCCTCTTACAGATCACTGGATCCATAAGTCACTATAACATGTGCTAAGAACCCAGTTAACTTGAAGACAGAAATGGGTTTATGCATGGCTTTTCCTGTCATTACTTTTTGTTTATTACAAGTAGCTAAGCAAGATTTTTTTTGACATTTCTTGGGATATAAAATGGAAGAAACTCTCTTTGCTCTGAAAGAAGCAACAGTCATTGATTCCTAGTGACTGTATGGAGGAAAGTGCGTAAAAAAAGGACCCCCCCCAGTTACATCAAACAAAAGTTATTTTTGTTTCAGAGATCTCCAAGTGACACCACAGTGTTGGGTCCACATTTCACTGAACTTTTAACATAAATCTTTCTGCTTATATTCTGTGTAGCTTTCATACACAATAGCACACTGATTTTTAAAATCAGTTTTTTAAATTCTGGTTTTGCCAATATTGATTTGAGTCAGAAAAGGACAGTTTTCTAACTAAACAGATCTCAATAAAACATCTCTATAAAACATCTACATGGAAAATATACTGATCCATGTGAAAGGAAAACTTATTCAGCTTGCTTTAAGCAATAAATTGAGCTCTAATCTTGGAATTTTAAACCTAGACTAAAGAACAAAAACACCACCCTGCCTCTTCTCCAAGGAATATCAACTTGTTTTGGTTTTGTGAGGGTTTTGAGGGAGTGCTCTTTAAGTTGAGGTTTTTGCCCCACATACCCTATATCTTTCCTACTTCAGTTTAATTTCATGACTTTTTTTATCCTTGTTATGAAACAGAACATATTGTTCACTTGCTTCCTAAATAGATTCTTCCAGTCTGAAATATACACACTACAAATTCTGAAAACGTCAATAAAAAATGAAAGATGTTTATAGGAGGATTAATTCTGCAGACTTTTGTAAAGCTTCTACAACTGGTAGACATTTTTCCTTCAGATGCCTCACACCCATCTATGTTGAAATGACTTTATAATTCAGAATAATGAGCGAATGAGCACCCCTTGCATTTTGTTACAGACACAGTCATCAGTGTCATAGGGTGACGTTTCTCTGGCAAATTATTCTTCTTAGTGAAAAAAAAATCATATTCAACAACACTGAAATGGGTTATGAATTTATATTGTTTTCACCAAACTACTCATTAAATTCTACTAGTAGAAATGAAAAAGAAAGCCAGGTTGTGTTGACATTTTTTAACTAAAACTGTTAATAAAAGGGTATTAATTTCAAAGTAATTTTTTTTTATTTTGGTATGTTTTGGTTTATTTTGTTTTGGTTTGTTTTGTTGTTTAAGGATTAATTTATAAGAATTAAAATTTGAACACCTTATTTGTACTGAAACACATTTCATCATTTCTCTGAAAGAGAATAGACTCAGTCTTTTGATACACTTTCAGCTCCCTTTTTCTCAAAATTATCAACGGATTAAAGAGGAGGCACATGAGTCACTGACACTCAGCACTTTTTTAGTATTTTTACAAGTAAGTTCCACACTCTCAAAGCTGTGGGCTGGTCTTTTTCACAGAGGACAAGTCTAGATGAGGGAAGAAATGTAGTTGGTCCTTGGTGTTAATTGTGGTTGGCATTTTCTGCCTTATGGCAGAGAAATGTGTATGTGCACTTACAAGTATTTGTATGTTTGTGAGCAATTCAATGAGGAAATTAAAAGTTAAAAATAATCTTTCTGGAAGGAGGGCTGGGAAAGCCCCATGAACTGTGTTAAAAGCAACGCTTGTATATAATGTCTAAGGACATAAATCTTTTATTATTATAACCAGCCATCATTAAATCAGTCAATATGGTTACATACCAAGGAAATTAATTAGACCCTCTACCAACATCTATAGCAGAAGCCTGGAAAATTCAACAGCATTGAGTAGTCTGAAGCTCCTTTCTTCCTTGTGTTCCACTGCTGTGTCTCACAGAGGGATCCCCAAAGCCTGCTCTGAGCTGTGAGAAGCAAAGTGCTTTTAGGACAGCTTTCCTAAGGGCAAACAGGAGGTCGAGTCGGTAAAGGAGCAGCTGTTGGTCAGAAATAAGTGATTTATCAGGGTGTTGTCTTCATATTTTCTTGGGACATAGAATTTCCCAGATTTCAGCAGTGCTGACCTGCTAGACCCAGCTGAAAGACAACCTTAAATCTGGACTGACACGGTCAGAAGAACTGAAAAATTAATCAGAAATGGGTGAAATCAGTGTCTTGCTCAGCTCTGTTTATTTTTTCTCTATGTGTATGCTTGTGTGTATCCTCAATCACCTCATCTTTCTCCTGCTGCCACAAAAAATAGGACCATACCCTGTCACATTTGCTCTACTGAGTCACATTGGCAAAGAGGGACATATGCCACCTAGAAGGTCCTATAGGAATGTTTGAGAATCGACATCTCTGCCATGCATATCTTCTCCTGGTTACTGCCCAGTTGCACAGCTCTCTCTTGCTTCATGAATACAGATACCAAAGGATCTATTCACCTGCCAGGTCAAGGCACAAAGTAGCATGGATGTGTGACAGGAGACACCTTCATAGATCTCAGGTCTCTGCTCATCTGTGGGTGTTCGGGAGTATATTGCAGCTGTATGTGGATGCCCATGCATGACAACCTACCACATGTCTTATTTGATACATTTGTGATGTAGGGCTTTGTCCATACTCCCATTTTTAGCTGGGTTTTTTTGAGAGGACCTAATGCAGAATAAAAGAGCATGGGACTTAAATGTTCATAGTTGCCCAAAGAAGTGGTAAATGTTCCATCCCTGGCAGTGTTCAAGGCCAGGTTGGACAGAGCTTTGGGTGACATGGTCTAGTGTGAGGTGTCCCTGCCTATGGCAGGCAGGTTGGAATGATGATCTTAAGGTCCTTTCCAACCCAAACCATTTTATGATTCTATGATTCTTCACATTTCACGTATTGCCGTATATCCTCATCTTTTATATCTCCGGTGTCCATGTAATTTACATTACATTTTCTCAGATTTTCTCCTGTTTTGACCAGTACTTATCAAGGATGGGTCCCAGTCAGTGAAATAAAAGAGGATTTCCTTTATGTGAAATCATTGCTGTAAAATCTGCAAGTCTGAGAGGCATGGCAGTTGGGAACTGCACCTCCTAATTTTGGATTTTGACAAAAACTGTGTGCAGTTAATAAGTTGTGCACCCCTTTCAGTGCGGGGTTAGTGTACTCCAGTTCTCAAAGGTTGTAAAGATGCTGGTGAAGCAGACGAGAACTAAAAAGCAAACTGGAAATCAACCATGTGAAATGCAAATCCTAGTATACAGAGAGAGAAACCACTGTCTGGCAGGTGGGAAAGAAGGAACAGATAATGGAAAGGAAGGCAGGCAGGAAGGAAGGGTCTCTTTTCCATCCATCTGTTCCTTCTTTCATCGTACAGATTGACTTGATTTATAGCTTTGTGAGGCACTTACTCTGCAGTGTTGACACCCGAGAAACTATGAGAAGAATGACTTCCACCAGAGACAAATTTAGTTCAGTTTTCTCTGGCACAGCTGAGGAACACTCCCAGGGTAGAGTAGCTGTTTGTGAGCCATAGTCACTGAGGGTCAAGTCTCAGCTGTGTGATTGGATACACGCTTGAAACACATCCCCAGATGGCTGCACTAGTTCTTTATATCCACTGCACTAGTGGATTAAACTTTCAGATTAAGACATCTGCATTTAGCTGTCTAGGTGAATGATAGGCTTTCAGGTCTCTGTATACACAGTGGAGGTTTACAATTCAATCCAGTTGACCTGAGTCATCCAGTGCTATTTGAAAGATCTTGGAATATTGGCAGTATCTGTACCAGGCCGCGAGGTATAATCAAGGACCTACAGGAGACTCATGCTCTTTTGCAGCACCAGCTGGAGACAAGGTACTCAAGAACATCTCAGATGGTGCTCAATGTCTATATTTAAGTAGCGGAATACCACACCACTCCCACATATGTGTGCACAAGTGCCTCTATACATCCCTGGTGTTTAGATTCCTATCACAGCAAATGACTATTGGTCAATACAATCAACTAAGATTTGGAAGTTATTTTATTTAACTTCATGAAGACATCTTCTTCATGAAGAAGATTTTTGTCTGTAAGACATTTTGCTCACATGGTTGCACCTTATTTTAGGTATCTGATTTTTGTTAACTGAATTCCATCCATGAAATAGCCTACAGTATCAGTTACAATATCCAGCTAGGTCTCAAAAGAGGAAATATGCATATAAGAACAGGTCAAAAATGAAAACAAAGGTATTGAAAAATCGGAAGGTTAAATTTCTGAAAATTTCATCCATGACTGTTGCATCACAGATGAGGCATTAGTTGATTTCTTGACAACAGGTAGAGCAATGGTTCACTCAAGCTAATGCAGTGACTTAGGGATATGGATTCAAGCACTTAGACTATCATGAACCTCTTCTGTGCCTCAAACTACACCACATACTCCCAACTTCAGCTGGTAGCCTATGTCAAAGACTGTTCCTTCCTCCTAATACATCATCTAAAATCAGTAATATATCATACAAATTGATACTTATGCTTGATATTAAGATCTCTCCCATGGCCTTTTGTTTTATGCAGATCAAAATCCTTTAATTGGTTTAGGGGGTCCCACCTCTATTGGTGCAGAGGTCCCAGTAGCCTCAGAGGCAAAAGTAATTGTGTCCCATCATCATATGAAGTTTGCCACTCTCATGGGATGTTTTTAAGCATTTGAAGTGCCACAGCGTGATGATGAACTGACAGAAATTACTCATGTATGTGAGTTTAAGAGCTAATGGTTAGGGAAAGCGAATGCTAAAGAGTCTCTTGGGACTCAGCAAGCAATGTAAGGTTACAACACAGTAGTGTCAGCAAGCCATTATTTGGAGATTCACGTAGCAAATTTGGAGCACACAGTGTAAAGAGCTCTTAAACCAAGACTTGTGAGAGAACTACGACCTTTGGAGGGGCAGCTGGAAGCAAGTTGAGTATTGGAAGTGGCACAAGGTACCTATACTTAGGCAGCAGAACCTCTTAATTTGAGAGGTATATATTTCTAAGCTCCTAAACTGAGAAGTCCATTAGAAGCCATAGCACATCTTGCTCAGCCTCTAGCTGTTCTTTGAGAACTGCTTTCACCAGTCCTTTGTCGTATTTGCCAGTCCTGTGCAGATGTTACAAACTCTCAGATGGCCCTGTATACCTGAGATTTGGCAACTGCATCCAACCTTAAGTTTCTAATTAAAGTGTCTAGGCTTTTTTCATAACAGAAAAAAGCAATCCATCAGCATTGTCTAAAACACATAGAATTGAATATATCAGCCTCTGGAGGTACCCGTTTCTCTCCCTTTACATTAACAGCAGCCTAGATAATGAGGACACAGTCCAGTTGCCTAAGCACATGCATCTCATGACATATAAGATGCCTGGGCGTGTCTGAGAATACACACGTGGCTGGCAGGCAAAACTTAGAACTCATGAGAGAAATAAATCCTTCTGCAATGGCAGATGGAGACCAGATGAGTTTGCTAAGGACTGAAATGGGACTAGGCACCTAAAGCTGAACCCCTAATTTAGGCAAATGCATAATTTTTAAGTAGCAACAATGAGATGGAATGAACCCATCCTACAGAGACTGAGGAGTTTTCCTGATCCCCGTATTCTTATCCTTTCCCTTCCAAACCAGAGCAGCCTGGACACTTCAGTGTGTGCTTAGTCTGCTGCCAGTGACTCATTGCACTTACCACCACACCCAACACACAGGGTGCATCGCGTTTCATGGGCTTTACTGAGAGTTTCACCACTCAGACAACAGCATCCTTCACCACCGTAACACCAGTGCTTTTAGTTTGCACAAGGGTTAGCTGATGCATGCAACAAGACTATGGGCTACTCACTTACAATGCAAATACACAGCTGTGAAAGGGACTGAAATAAAAAGCCTTCTGGTAATAGCTTGATTTTTTTTTTCTCCATTGCAAGCCTAAAGTTTAGCACTGTTTTTCATATTAAGCCTGTTTGGGGGTTTTGTTTTTCTGTGTATTCAATCATACGGCAGGTTATGTGCCTACAAGAAGTTCATGCTAAAAGGCCATAAAAATGAAAAATTAGTGTTGTCTTCATAGACCCAATGCAAATAGCAAATTTTTTTATTTTTTTTTTTAAAGAATGATTTATCTGCCTGTGTTCTAACAGAGGATAATTTGGCTTCTTCTTAATGCCTAATTTATGTATTGATTTGTATTTGAATTTTGTACAGAAGTTGTGCAACTCCCTAGATAGTGCTTAAAGCTTAAAGTATGAGGTGGTGACAAATGCTGGAAATGACAAAGGAGGAAAAAATGGACATTGGTACGTGAGCCATTAGGTTGTCCTGAGAGCAATACGTTTTAGAAAGAAATGACGCAGACAGGAATGACCGTCTTGCATTCTGGTTTAGCTCCCTATGGAAGTATGTCCCACATATTGCATATAAAAAGGAGAAGGGAGAAATACAAATTATTGCTGACGTCTACTCAAAAAATGTGAGATACCAAACTAATTGTGGCCAGATGTTGTAGTATAGAATAAGAAGGAAAATCTATTCTATTCTCACTGAAGGTAGCAAAGCATGTAAAAGTTTCACATCAGCTGCAGCTAAGTGAGAAAACTAAGTTTTTTCCAAAAACTGTGGAATAATTTGAATGAACACATGGACTTTTGAAGTCTAGGCCTGCTAAAGGACTGAAAGTCTGTAAATTAAGTCTATATTAATTTAACTTTCCAGGAATCCTGAGATGAAAGTTGAGTATTTTACGCTGGGGCCTTGGATTTTTGTTCTTTTGTCATTTCTTTTTCTTTTTTTTTCAAGTTGATTGATAGATACTTTTTCATGGAAATCAAGCTTTGTTTGTTTGTTAATTAAAGAAGAAATATCTTAATTTCAGCAAAGAGAAACATATTCATCGTTTTTATAAGTCTCTAGTCTACAGGGGTATAAAAGTTGGCAGTACAACATAGCTGTGAACAAACTGGTTTTCAAATGGCTTGTTCACAACGTCATCTATGTTTGGTTACACTATTTCTCCCTGCTTCTCAAGAACAATTTTTAATCTACTTTGACATGCACACTGCTATTGTAAAGCTTGTATCAGGACCCAGGCCAGACAGCTTAAAGAGAGCTTGCCTGTATTGCAGCAACCAGTTCAATATCGATATAAACTATCATCAATGCACTGAGACAGAGACTCATCCAATCCCATGGCAATTCCAATGACGTATGACCAATATCAAGTCATTTAGGCTCCCAAATCACTTATACTTCATTAAAAACATAACACCCCAACAGCATTGCTTTTGTACAGTAGCAGATTCTTAAATCTCCTGTACAGATCATGCACCTGAGAATGTCAAAAGCCAACTCCCCCATGTCTAAGTCCCCATATTATCTTATTACTTCAGAAGAGTCTCCTTCCACAAAACGAGTCAGCAGTGTTACTATCTCCATGTAATTCTCAATACACCCTATTTCAGTGCCTGTTTTATCTCTTAGGAGCAGAAGTTGGCAGCTGTATTTCAGTATGATCTCCACACTAAGACATTTTTTTTAGTAGAATAAGTGAGTACGTACTAAGTATACTTACTTACATAAGTACATACTAAGTATAATTCCATGATTATCTATTTCTGCGTGATACCTATAAGAAGCTTTTCTGTCTATGCATCTATTCACCCATCCAGCTACAACAACAAAGAGTTGAGCTAGATTAAGATCCCAGTTCTAGAGAGCTTGAATGGTACTCCATGTGACACAGGTCAAAGTGTGTATAGGAGAAGTCTTCTAGGATCAAGACCAAGATTTTCAGAGACTAAGACCAAAAAGAGTTTCCACCTCTGTGAAAGTGAAGTTTCACATTAAAATAGCTTTATTGCGATGCCCTTTCTACTCTTACCATGTTTTGATTAATAAGGAGGGTTATAAAGGGAAAGCGAGATAAGAATGACTCAAAAGACATCTAAGAGAAGAGAGTTCAGAAGACCACAAACATCAAACTGATTTAGAACTCGATTCCATCTTTTCCTTACCTAGCCCTGTCAATGTAATCCCCTTCCAACAAAGTATGATAAACCAATAATATGTATGTGTGTAACACTGGCAGAATAAAACAATCGTTTCCACAAAATGCAGTGACAGCCTAAGAAAAGAAACTTCCAGAGGTAATGTCAAATAACATCCAGGTTCCAGTGATGTTTTAAAGACTAGTATTTTTAGTTTTCTTGTTTCTCCAAGACAAACCTCATTACAGCAAAATGACCCCAAACACTTTAGATGGAGTCACTCCTGCCTACCTGGTAGTAATTGGCTCCTAAACACTTTATATTATAAGCTAAAACGAGGCAAGGACCATCTTCTATACTTGAAGCCAGGTGGCAGAGACCAGCTCCCATCCAAATAAACAGCTTCTGTTACTGCTCCCAGATGGTCATTGCTCCCAGATTATCTGCTGGGGATGATCACTGGCCCATGCTACCTCTGGAACCATGTCCATAAGTTGTAATAAAAATGAATGTCACAAAATATTTAAAAGAGAATAACCGAGGAAATATTGAGTGTGTAGTAGCCTGGTCATAGCCTGGACAAAAAGCATCTGTGTTGTGTTACTCACATAGCAGACTATTGAAACTCAGCCATATCTGTAAGCAGTTAAACAAACTCAAGCAGGTGCCACATAAGTGTGTGCTTAAGTGTCCTGGAGATCTATAACCTCCTATTCGCACTGCTAGATATGGCAAGTGCACTCCCAATTTAATCATGCGATTTGTAAAGAGGTGAAGCTAGGACTCACTTTCTGTTTGCCAGGGACTGGAATTTCATGTTTCCTGTTTTATGATTTGCCTTTCAGATGACAATTTTACAGGCCTTTTGACAATTGATTCATGCACGATCAGGAAGTGGACGATCAGGTAGGCCATCTCTTTTAGTTACTGACTGCTATAATTTGACTTCAATATGTATTTACTTTCTAGGATAACAGAATGAACACTGATCTTGAAAACCCTTTTTATTTAACATCCCTGGCCAGATTTTTTGAATCTAAGCAGTAACATCTCAATAAAGCTGTGACTTAAAAGGGACCAAAGCTCCTCAGTATTTCAGGCTTTCCTGTAAAAAGAGTGGAAGCTCATATCTCATGAAACAGGTAAGAGTGACACAAGTAAAAACCTGATTCAATAAAATGGAACACAATCACAATGGGAGAAAATCAATATTTTATAATTGACTAGAGTTACAAAAAATCTATTTCAGTGAAAAGCACTTCCCTAAACATTTCAGAGCATAATCTAGAATTCCCTGTATTCAGCAGAAGAGAGAGGTTTGATGCACTGTTCGCCCTGACGGTCCAGGATAGTGGGCCGTTCTGGTTACTACTCTCTAACACTTCCCAAAATCTTATAGAATACTTTCAAAATTTCATTTTTCTTCCTGAGTTTGACCTTTCTGTTTGTGAAAGCATACCAGTAGCCCAGCCTTATCTCAGCAGATGTTATGAAGGTAAAGCTTACTGAAAGCAGTTGATTCTTGGATACACATGCAATGTTTATCTTGATAGATAAATTGCAGGAACCTGCCTTCATATCTTGAGATACATGACAGACCTCATAAAACTTGAAAAAGACTGTATTTTAAATGTGATGTTACATGTTTACAGGGAGAATTTACATCATAGGAAATATTGGCTTAGATCTGCCACCTTGGTTCATGAGATTATATCCATTTCCCAAAAGTCTCCAGCTCTCAAGAGTGAGAAAATGGAGCTGAAAGCCATTACCTTGGTGCCTCATGCTGCAAGCATAGGTCTGTGTAAATCTGCAGACTTCCTGAAGAAACAGGTACATGAGTTGTCACCTACATTATTCACTTCAAAGAGGTGCCATACCTATCATCCCTGCCATGAAGATGTCCTCCAACAGTGAGCTGGGAGATTGCAAGAGTGCTAAAGCCTTTATTATCCTGATACCTACACAAAAGGAGTGCTAACAAGTACTTAGGCTAGAAGTTGGTGACATTTCTCAAGAGGAAAAAATCACATCTTGCTGTCTGAGTCTATCTTTATTACCAGTCTCAGTTTGTGGTGTGCCTGGGACACTGCATAGCCTTTATCCTACACAGAGCTTTTGTGAGTGATTGATAAGAAAAAAATATCAAAGTGTTTGTCAGCTCTAAATTAGTAGCAAGGTAGAAGTTCCATTATCTTGCATGTTAATAAATAGATTAATTATGATAAAAGGTACAACATGAATTATAAGCAGAAAAAAGTTCACTCGGCATTTTACCTGTTTTAATGTTTCACTCTTAGAAACGGAAACACAACATTCAACAAGCTGTGGGAGATCTAAGTTGTGGGTCTTTTCCATTAAAGAGGTCTTCTCTCTTTGTTTTCTATTCTTCTTCCACCTTTGCCACCTGCATTCAGTGGAAGAGACATACAGATAACATGAGAACAAACTCAAACAGTTGCAAAGTTATTTGAAAACACCATTAAACATATAAGATTTTATGACATAATTGTTTTCAAAGAAATATCTCCACTCCGGTTGGCTTTACAACTTTCTCTGCAGCTTCTTATGAGGCTTCTTATAAGGCAAGTTATTGTAGTTATAGGCACACTACCATCACGTTGAATTAGACAAATCAGAGTATGTTAAAAAGCACTGTAATACTTTGCCCACTTCTTTTAAAGCTAATGAATAACCTGGCTGGCAACGTTCCCAGCTTTGCTTTAGATAATAGGAAGGAATGCATATGCATGTTTTCTTTTTTTCCTGGCAGTTCTTTCATTAAGATGCTTCTTCACATTTAAAATGGTCCTTTGTTCCCTTTAGGAAGATCTTCTTTTTTTTTTTTAGGAGTATTTCAATGAATAGATTTTCTGTTTTTCTCCATTACCTTTAAGGAGAGGCTGGGTTGATGAACTCGTGAGGTAGACCTCCACCTGAATTTGTAAATAGTGGTTCCTGCTTAACCAGTCAAAATCCCTACGCTAAACACATGAAATTACAGGCAACATGTTGAAATTATGAGCAATTGGGTGTGCAGCTTTCAGTTCCTAGATGCTTTCTTGAATTAAGAAGCCACAGAGTGCACCAGGTTTGAGCTGACACGTAATATGTGACCATAAAACAGCCTTTAGTCCCTTGTTCCTACTGAAAATCAGTAGGATTTGGGTTCATGTTGCCCATAGGCACCAACAATCTCATGATTTAGTGCAAGCTATTAGAGGAGGAAATGTCCAAGAGGATTTTTATTCCATGTTCTCATTTCTAGTAAACTATAGTGATGGAAGAATGAGTTTGAACTAAAAAAAAAAAAAAAAAAGTAAGACATCTAAAAAAATTTCCCCAAACTCAAACAATAAATCCTCTAACTTAAAATCTTAATTTCAGGAATTCCTGGGGAGTATAATTTATATTTTCTTTTTGTCTGTCAGCTTTCTTCTCCTTCTTTTCTACCCCATTTCCACATCTCAGCTTCAGAAGACTGAAAAATTTTATGACAAAGTTACTGAGAAAATCATAAACAGAAGGTACTGGAAATTGCATAAAAATGACCCCATCCTTCTAAAATTTCAAAGTTTTGTTGAAAGTGAATGGTAACCAGGTAAGTCTTCCTCTTTAGGAAAACAAACGTCAAGGGATAAACACTCAAAGATATTTAAGCACTTGACTCTCTGCTTAATTCCCATTCAGTGAAAGGTACTATATAACACTGTGGATTTCAGTATAAAATTTAGAGTCATATGAACAGCTGTAGTTTAAAAGTCAAGTGTAAAATATAAACTGGTCAACAAAACCCCATTTGTGAGCCTTTTGACATCTCCATCTTAGACATTCTCACCTATAGTATATGTCCTTTATAAGACCAACTCAATGGCTTTATTTAAAATTCTAATTTTAGGCCCTAATTTTGATACAACTAAGAACAGGATCCAATTTACAAATGAATATGTCAGGGTGGATTGAAAGGATCACAGCTATATTGCAAATTGGTGGCAACGATAAAGACTCAAGTGTCCTTGCTTTCCAAGCCCATCATTAATGTACACAGATAGCATCATGTTGAGGTTCAGGCTCCACTACCCTCCACATAGATTTCTCTCCCAGACTACTATCAAAGTAATGATGAACTCATATTTTGCTTAATCCCTACAGATATGCTGAAGAAACTTCCACTAACAAAACAGATGCTGTGCTAACAACTTCCAAGAGACTGAATCAGAGCTCACTAGGTAAACAAGTCATTTGTCCTGCGTACTCTACTTACCAATAACTTAAAAACTGAAATAAAAAAGTTTCAGTTGTTATGAAGAAAAAGTACTTTTAAAATATTTGTAAAAGTTTATTTTCCCTTTAAAAAAGTTAGAAGTTTTTAAAAACATTTAATTGAAAATGTTCAGGGCAAGGTGGGGGAGGGATGCTTCTTCAGGTCATAATTATAATATAAATAAGCATCTCCAGTTTGGATTTTTCTACAACAGTGTCCCAGTTCCTGAGTGCTTAGGTAGAATATCAATTCCCTCAGAATCACAGCAAAATCAGGCACTGATTCCTTTCCATTTTTTCTTTGAAATGTGAAGACCATCCATTCTTTGTATATCCTTAAACTGATATGCTGAATTTCAGCTATTTCTTTGCTTCTTCTAGATTTTGGTGTGTGTGGCCACTTCCATATTCACACGCTTCATTTGCAAAAAGATTTACAGGGTGAAATGGATGCAGTATAATAAATGGCCTAAATTACTGTAAAGCTCTGTAAAAAGATCCCCCACAAAGTCATAAAAATGATACATTTGCCCATGATATTCCTGGGCCTTTTCCATCCAGGCAAGTGGTCCACTTACTGGAGCTTTTGTTCAGCAATAATTCATGCAAACCTCAACTGTAAATATGCCTTAATCGGTGTTGATAGTTGCTCATCTGGATCATAAATTTCGAACTGAACTTCCTTTTATTGCCAGTATTTTAGTTTGAATACTTGGCACTCAATTTTTTATTAGGATGTGAAAGCACAATGATCAAATGACTTTGGAGAAGACACACTACAGGTGATCTGGCATCTTAATTCAGTATGGTATAGACCTGGCAGATTTCTATAAAGTTCTCTGGGGAAAATGATTAGATAAATCAAGTGAAAAAATGAGTTTGCTTCATGCCAAGTCCATCTGATGGAACCAGAAAAGATGAAAAATAACTAAGTAAAAATAATTCACATATGAAAGGAAAGACATTCCACCTTGTCCTACCCCACAAATACTTGTAAAAAGTCCATCCCCAGCTTTCTTGTCAGCCCCTTTAGGTACTGGTAGCACTGTCTCGCACAACATTTTCCTGGAGAAACTGACTGCTCATGACCTGGATAAGTGTATTTTTTACTGGGTAAAAACTGGCTGGATACCCAAGCACAAAGAATAGTGCTGAATGGTGTCAGAATCAGTTGGCAACCAGTCACTAGTGGTGTCCCTCAGGGTTTGGTATTGGAGCCAGTCTTGTTTAATATCTTTATTGACAATCTGGGTGAGAGGATTGAGTGCATCCTCAGTAAATTTGCAGACAATACCAAGCTGGGTGGGAATGTTGATTCTTTTCTCCAGGCTGAATAACCTCAAGTCTCTTAGCCTGTCTTCACAACAGAGGTGCTCCAGCCCTTCGATCACTTTTGTGTCCCTCCTCTAGACTCATGTCCACCAACACAACCATCAACATGTCCACCTTTTTCTTATGTTGCTACCTAAACTTAAATCAGATAAATCCTATTTATTACATACTTGAGCTTTTATTCTTAAAGAAGGAAAAGTACTGTGACCCATTCAGCTCAGTATGCACATATATAAAAATTTTATTGCGCAATGATGAGACTCAGGAACTTCTGGTCTATTCCAAAGTGTTAATGGCTTCTTTGCTCTTCTTGATTATACAGACTGGGACTAGTAAGACACTGTACTGTGTTGCTGAGATTAGATACATGAGAGATGCTTTGCTTTACATAATTTTACCATATTAGAGGTCTCAGACCCAGCTTCCTTAATTACCTGTCTCAAAACGTGAGAAATTATCTTTTGAAGGTATCCATCTTTAACCAGAACTCATCAGCTTAGAGTAATTGTGAATTAAATATATTCCCTAAATTTTAGAAATGTGAGTTAGGTGACATGAATCCAGGAGCAGTGTGTGTATATGGTTTAGCATTTGAGCATTTAGTGCAGTAAAGTGTCAGATGTAGTCACAGGCCTTAAAAATGCAATTAAAATTCTGTCATTGTTAAAATGCTGACCTAACTAAAAGAACTACATAGGGACCATATGTGTTTCGTTCCATACTTACTCTGAATTTGAGATTTGCTGTGCCCAAGGGTGCCACAACAAATGTGAAGGAAAAGGACCGCTAAATATAAATCCAGGCTGCTATGACACAGGAGATCTAAATGTCAAGAAACAGGCATTACAGAAGTCAGAGAAAACAGGATGAGTCAGTCCCCAAGGTGAAAGAATTCAGCCAGATTAACCAATTGAGTCCACAAAGACTGGAATACTCAGATTATTCCTATAACATAAAACCAGACATGAAAAAATGCAGTAACATTTATTGTGACTGAAAGAAAAGGTTAAAAATGAGCCATACGGAAATTATGACATTGCCTGTATTGCCAAACCTGGAAATTTTATGACAAGTCTTAAAATGCTTGGTATCTGTTTTTTAAAGCCTTATATCTTGGTGATTACATGGAACTTGTGATCTTTTCTGGATAACTTTGGAAAAAGAAAAGCCCAAAATTTCTCAAAAGGGATGACCAAAAAAGGAGTAGCTTTGTAGCTGAAAAAAAAATGAAAATGTCCATCCAGCAGAAAATTCTAAGATTTCAAAATGTGCTTTTGTGTCAAAAAATCTCAATACCAAAGACTAGAGACCTTTTGCAGAATTTCTGGTAGGAGAATTGTCTTTCAGAACTGGAAAATGCTGCATTTTGAGTCAATTTCATATACAGTTACGACTTGGAACTTTTGTAGGAACATCTTCCCCTTATGTATTGGATACCTAAATTCTGTTAAGTTTTCCAAAAGACAGCCCTGGGTGTTCTCCAATATATCATGAAGATCAGTGACAGAGGTGACAGGCTGGTATCAGAATCACAGCATGATTTGGGTTGGATTGAACCTTAAAGCTCATCTAGTTCCAACCCCTTGCAACAGGCTACTAGACCAGGTTGCTCAAAGCCCTGTTTGACCTGGCCTTGAATTAGATTCAGGTTGCAGGTTGAGACACTTAAGTGTGGGTGTCTGAAGGCAGGTATAAAGTCTAGAGAATTCTTCAGTTAATTTTGTAATACTTATCCAGAGGTTCTTTCAGTTGCCCTCTCACAGGTATCTTCCGTTGAGTTGGCCTACGCAGTTTGGCAAGATTTCTGAAAGGCACAGGTTTCCTACAGGTCCTGTGACACATCTGACAACTTGATTCAGATGTCCAGCTATACTAGAGAATCTTGAATGTCCACAGATGCTTCTACCATAGGAAAATTAATTGAGCCCACTTACTTGGCCGGGTAAACCTCTCTCTAGACTCCACTGGTATATCTCCACTGGCATATCTCCACTGGCTATACTGAAAACCCAGAAAGTTTAAATCAAATTTGCCTAAATAGAGGCACCCAGTGCTCTTTCAGGTGGCATCCAAGACATATGCAAATATAATGGTAGTTACGACACAGGAGTTGTGGCAGCCTTGCACTCTTGCGGATGGAAGCATTAAGAAAATGTCTAGACTTTATTGACAGTATCAGCTAGACCTTCAGTGATAATATAGAAGTTTTAACAGCTGCTACAGTGTCAAAGCATGGATGTTCACAGCCATTTGGGGCACACAATGCATCTGAGAACACTGCATGAAATTGTCAGAGGGGACATGAACCCGGGATGAGTGGTCTCTAAATACAGTAATTAATTTAATTAATTTATTTCACTATACAAACCTTAAAAGCCATCTATAAAGAATAGTAAGCACCCTCCATGTTCTCTATAAACAATGCAAAAAGATGTGCTTCTGCAAGGTAGTTCAGCCAAGGCCCAAATATATAGAAATCGTAGAGCAACTGAGCTCTCAATCCACATTTTCCAGTAAAATGCTAAATGTAGAAGGACTTAACACAGCCTTGAACTCTCAAAGCCCTCTAACTAAAAATAATGATAGATTTTATCACAATACCTCTGAGATTACCTGTCTCCCAGGGCAACTATGCTTTTGTTTCTGATGTCAGAATGGAGCAAGCCAAAAAGCGACTCAGATTTACCAAATGGAACCAACACCAAGATTCAGAGCAAGATTTACATTGGATATAAATGGAAGCACCTACATTGACTCTATGTTGAAACAAAAAGATTGCCTTCAAACTCAGTGACAGTTGTAGCTGTAAGGTCCACAGGCTAGGATCCCTTCTGGAAGGTTATCCACTAATGGATTGCCCAAACAAGCAGTCTTTGGAGTCACATTTCTATCTTAATTTCAGCCTTTGCATGCAGGAAAAAAATGTTTCCCCAATCTCCATTGTGTTGTTGCTGTATTCCTAGAAGTGTGTAAGGCACCCTCATATTTCCATGAAACAACAGGCAATTGTCCTCCATCTTTCATCTTAATATTGCTGCAGTACTGTTGATGTTGCTTTGCGTTTCTGAGATGTGACCTTTGTTTGCATTCACCCACCTGCCTAAAGGTACAATAACATAACTGACCTGATGGGACCTGATGAAATCCATACATGGGTCCTCAGGGAGTTGGTGAATGTGGTTGCTAAGCCACTGTCCATCATATCTGAAAAATCATGGCAGTTAGGTGAAATTCCCAACAACTGGAAAAAGGGAAATATAAACCCCATTTTCAAAAAGGAAAAAATGGAAGACACAGGGAACTACAGACCTACAGTCAGTCTCACCCCTGTGCCTAGCAGGGTCATGGAGCAGGTTCTCCTGGAAACCATGGTAGGGCACATGAAGAACAATGAGGTGGCTGGTGACAGCCAACATGGCTTCACCAAGTGCAAATCCTGTCTGACCAGTTTGATGGCCTTCCATGGTGAGGCTACAGAACTGATGGATAAGGGCAAAGCAGCTGATGTCATCTACTTGAACTTGAGCAAAGCATTTGACACTGTCCTGCATGACATCTTTGTCTCTAAACTGGAGGAATACAAATTTAATGGATGAACCACTTGGTGGATAAAGAATTGGCTGGATGGCCGCACTTAGAGAGTATCTGGAGGTAGCCTACAAGGATATCGGAGAGTGACTCTTCATCAGGGACTGTAGCTATAGGAAAAGGGGTAATGGGTTTAAACTTAAACAGGGGAAGTTCAGCTTGGATACAAGGAAGAAGCTCTTTACTGTGAGGGTGGTGAGGCACTGACACAGGTTGCCCAAAGAAGTGGTAAATGATCCATCCCTGGCAGTGTTCAAGGCCAGGTTGGACAGAGCCTTTGGCAATATGATCTAGTGTGAGGTGTCCCGCCAGTGTCAGGGGGGTCGGAACAAGATCATCTTAAAGCCCTTTCCAACCCAACCCATGCTATGATTCTATGATTTTATGACCTATGCTAGAAGATGCTTCTACCAGATTCTACCAATGACCTTCTTGGGTTAACCATGTCACGTGTTTTTTGCTCTGTGGCTAGACTAACATCAGCATACTTTGTGGGCTTACCACCACCCCCTGCTGAGATCCCTGGTTTCCAGCTTTGCCTGACTATCTTGGGTGAGCTGTGTTTGGACATACAGTAGGAAAGAGAAAACATGAGTGAGACCACACGAGTTACAGGACATAGAGGCAAGAATATCACATTTATAAAATGTCATGCCCATGACATTTGAATCCACAGGGCCAACAAGTGCAGTTATTTGTAAGGAAGTGCATCATACAAAGTTCAAAGTGATGGTGGAGGAAGAGTTATGGGAATGAAAGAGAGTCTTGACCTCAAATCATGAGGTAGAAAATAGAAATTAAAATCCTATAAAACTCTACACATACACAAAGTGCTTTCAATCTTTCTGTGAGGAAGATACAGCTGTATACACCAGCTAAATTAGTTATGCTTATCAGTTCCCTTCGCTTCCCTTCCAAGGACTTACTGCTTAGAGGTGGGGAAAGGAATGTTAATTCTGTGACTACAGGATGTGATTACGTTGCAGTGATTCAAGACATGCTAAAGAAACAGCAAAAAAGACAACCAGAGGCTTTTTTCCATGAGCAGTGTCTTGGAAAATCATGTCTCTGAAAGTTAGATAACTATTGACTTTTGTTGTTATTTTGTGCCTGAAAGTTATATTTTGGGGAGAAAAAAAGAAATAAAAAAAAAGAGATTTTCATAGTGGGTCCTGCTCTCAAATTTCCTTCACTCTTCATTCTCTATTGCATCAGACTGGAGACAGGGACCACTGTGCTAGTCCAGCTCCTGAGATTTTATATCTGGGTGGTGGACTTGGAGACATACCGGTCTTGTGAGTTTATTTGGCATAACTATTACAGAAACCAGGTTAATTTCAGTGGTAACTCAGCTTTCAGAAGACCCTACAGAAATAACCCAAGACTTAAAGTAACACAGCCCTTTCCTCTGTTCCCATTCAGCATCTGCATTTTACTGTGGAAATGCAGAATGAGGGCAATTGTTGAAGAAAAAACAAATAAAAATGTAATATGTTTGGTCTTCATTCCACCATCTTGTACCCTCATAGCCTGAGGGAAACAGATCCCTTGAATATATCTGAGAAAGACTTCATGGTCGGAAAATACCAGTTTACAGGAAGCCATCTAACCATACAAAATTAATAATTCAATAGAATATACAGCACAGTGTATGGAGCCTGTATGCCACATTACCCTGAAAACTGAAAAAAAAACCATCCCAAGACTGTTCAGCTGATGTAAGTTGGGGTAGTGTTGCAGGCTTCCAAATTGTGCTCATTCATGCTAACTGATCATCTTATACCAATATTTCTATTGCTTTGCCATTTCTCATTCTATACTTCAGTCTTTCTTGGTGATAAATAGTTTCAACCTGTTTTCTTTCCTTGCTTCTGTACAGGGTCACTTATTTATCCATAGCTTTCTCTTTTGCAGGAATTCTCAAAGGGTGAATTTTATCAACTCATGGCATTAAAAACCATGTCAGTCACTTAATATCTGAAGATAGCAATGAAAGTCAGTGTATTTAAAATAAGCATACAGTAATTTCCAGGACAGCTGCTCTAGATTTTTAAAGTTTAATACAATTTATGTGAAATTGCAGTTTTCTATGGGGAAATATAAATGCTACTGAAATATTTTGATTATACTGTAAGTAGATGAAATTCCAAGCCAGTTTTACCCAGCCTAAATACTTCGGAAAATTTTTAACATATCTGTTGGTTAAAGGCTGTGTGTCATAGTAGTGTATCGATCATAACTGTGATGTGGTGGCTTGCTTTTCCATTTGAGTAGGGCCACCTAAGAGCTGTAGAGCTGCAGGACTATATTACTAATGGAGACTTTAGAGAAGCATTCCAGTACCCAAAGGGATGGACAAGAAAGCTGGAGAGGGGCTTTTTACAAGGACGTGCAGGGATAGGACAAGGGGAAATGGCTTTAAACTGACAGAGGAGAGATTTAGATTAGATAGTAGGAAGATGTTTTTCTCTGTAGGGTGATGGGACACTGGCACAGGTTGCCCAGAGAAGCTGTGGCTGCCCCACCCCTGGCAGTGTTCAAGGCCAGGTTGGATGGGGCTTGGAGCAACCTGGTCTAGTGGAAAGTGTCTCTGCCCATGGCATCTTCATGATATGTTGGAAGACACTCAGTATTGTGTCTAGAATCTGTTATTCTAGCAATCCTAGCTTAAGCAGGAATCCCTAGTATTCTCTTTCAAAAAATTGCCCAGGAAAAGCAACCACCACTATCCAGCTACACCTGCACATTTTTTTCAAAAAAAGTGCACTCCTGGGGAAAACAGACCGGTTCCTTAGGGACATGGATTTCACCTTTAAAGCTATCTCTGAGAGCATCACACCACATGATGGAGCCAGGCTTACTCTGGGTCCCTCGGTGGACACTAGCTATTCATTGTTCATAGCAGCTGGGGAATGTACTTTCCCAAATGAAACAGTTTTTTCCAGAGCCCTAGAGAAAACATAGCCTGACTCCAAACACCCAGGCACTGATGGCTGGCAAAGCTCAGAGCACCCTGACCAACTATGACCAAAAAAATGCAATGGATACAGGTGTAATTGTGGGGGCATTTGAAACATGAACTACTTGAACAAGTCTCATACACGTTATTGGAGACTTGGAATGCCTGTGGACATAACCTGTGAGAACTTCTTCAGGAGATCTTTCTTTTTTTTACTGATGTACAAGCAGCTTGCTCTCTGTCCTCTCCTTACATGCACAGCCCGGTGTCAGCCTGATTAATAACGTCAGTGGAAGATGTTAATTCAGAAAAAAGGTTTTCTTCTTGGCCTGAGATGGGGCTGCGGTTCTTCCTACTCAGTCTGCATGAAGGTTTTTGCTGTCTCTAACAGAACCCAGCTGGCAATGCTTGGTGATGTTGCTCTCCTTCTTGCTGGGTGGCTCTAAGTGTCAGTCTGCAGTGGAAAAAAGGTCTTGGAACTCATGCCAAAGGGTTATTTTATCTGGGATTAACTCACAGTAGTTCCCTTTGAAATGCTGGAGGAGCAGAAGACGACTGTAATGTAACACAATCTCATTTTATCAATTTGGAGGATCCAAATGGTCTTTGTGCAATGCTTGTATGCCTCCATTATAATGGAAAGTTGTCATCCCTTCACTTAGTGGAACCAGCTTTCCCCCTTTCTCTTCCCACCTCACTTTCCGGAAATTTATTTGTTAATTTCCCCCTCAGCCCTCCCAACTTTTCCAGTCAGTTATTTCTCCACCTTCTTCACCCTCCTCCATCATCGCCATCTCAGCATCATGCCCTATCATTGGGTTATTTTCAAGATTCTGCACCATACAGCTCACTCAGACAGAATGATGTGGGCTTGCTTCAGTCATCCACACATCGTTGTCTGGAGTCCCATGCAACATGTAAGGTATTTTGAGTACTTACTTGCATCTGGCAGATTTGACACCAGCCTTGTGTTCTTGTAAAGCAACAGATGGAAGCCAGAGAGGATACTCTGAGGCATCTTAAATGGCATTAGATACCTGTCACGAATAGTTGAATTGGGTAGGCTTCATGTACCCAGTACAATGCAGCTTAGTACTTTAATTTACATTCCTGGGAGAAGTTGCTGGCTAGCTCATTAGCTGTCACAGCAGTAGTGATCTGCAACCATTAATTCACTCTGAGAAGAAAATGAGAATCTTCACCAATGGAATTTTCCATGTATCTGTGTCTTTGTACAAAAAGAAATACCAAATCACAAAACGGCATGCCAAGGCTTTCCATCTAACTGGTAGTAACCTGTTAAAACTTCTTTCAAACTGTCTTTTTTACTGTTAATCAGTTGTGGAATTGGCTTTGCAACAAGTTCTATTTGTTCCCTCTTGTGTCATCGCTGGCATCTCAGACATCAATACTTCAAACTCTCCCTGCTTTGGTTTTCCATTCTCCTAACCTTACTAATTTAAGAATAACCCTATTTTTTTGAGGTTCACCAAACCCCCAGGCATTAAATCCTCATAAAGTCCTTTTGTATCTGCATAATTCTTTAATAGGGATAGATCTAAGCGTACTACAAAAAGGAAAATTCATGGTTAAAATCTGTATTTAATTGATGATTGAAAAAGGAAATTTCTTAGGGTCAAGTCTGTCTTTTATTCTGTTAGGACAGCACCATCATTAGCCCTACAGCAACATAAGCAGCAAAATATTATATTTCAGAGACTGGAAAATGCCACTCAGAAAGACACATATCTGTTAACCAGTGATGTACAGCTTATTCTCTGCTGTGTGATTTTGGGATAGTTTTAAATTTCTCAAGTTAGTAGGTCAGTTTTTCTATAAATTCAGTTCCATGGGCTAATAAATCTCACTGTTCATAGGGTTTATCCTGGACTAAATACAGTCCATATTAATCTTACTACATTCCTCCCTTGCATTATCCCACCTCTCTGCAGTTTTAAATACCTCTAGCAAGCACACAGATGTATGTATTTCTTCAGTGACATGAATGCAGTCTACAGACATTTGCCATCTACTGCAAACAAGTGAATGTGACAATGAAAGTTCTGACAAGCATTCAAATTTGGCCAAGTTTAATTTGGGGTCTTTTTGCCAGTGAATGGTTAGTAGCATAATAAATGAACAGACAGGTGGTAATATTGTTGACTTTTTGCTTCAGTTTTTGGACCCTTCAACAACATTTTTGGCATCCATTTTGATCAAAACCACCAAAGTCATTTTGGTTCGAATTCCCTCCCGGAATGCCCGGATCCCCATATTAGCTTAGCTTTGCTTATTAGTTCATACCTTTGCACAGTCAGGGCTCAGGCTTTCATCTCAGCTGTTCCACTTCCTCATTATAGAGGGATTAGTCAAATCACATCAGCAAATGGATCTGCATTGCTGGCCCTTGGTAGTGTGAAACCTTCATAAGGAAGAATTTTAGGATATGACTCTGAGTCAGAAGACTTGCTTCTTGAACAAGAATTAACTAGAGCTGTGTGAAACTTGGCAGATCAAAATCTCAGAGGTTGTGCAAAGTCAGAAAGAAAAAAAAAGAAAACCAAAATTGATGCTTCTGTTTACATTTTTGGAATTTCTCAGAGATTCTGTCTTCGGTAAACTCACAAGAAAGGGTCTATTGGCTCTGAGTTGTATTTTGCAAGTCACAGATACATTTTTAGAGGAAGGAAACTTTATTAGCAGCTTCTTGGTTGGGGCCTGAAGAGGTCAGCAACTTTCCAGAGGTGCCAAAGATTCCTGGACAAACACATTCCTGTTTGTGTCTCGGCTCCTGCAAGATTAGGACAATTATTCTTTTTCAGTTATTTTGATTGCAAGGTCCTTTAAGTACTTTTATTTTAGCTAGTGCACTGCTGAACAGCGAGAAACCTGTGTATCTCAGACATGGCGCAGAAAGGATTTTAGTGTACAGTTAAATAAGAAAATGAACACTTAGGCCCAAACACAATTGTAGTTTTACTCCATTTGAAAATCCTCTGAGTTCTCATTGTCAAACTAGGCCAGGTATGAATCTCATAATAATGCCTTTATGCAGATCACCTCTTTCTATGTAAAGACTGAGGCAAGTTTAGCACTAACTCTTGAAATTCTGTACTTGCTTGGAAAGGAAATTATTCTGTGGAATGGGACAGGGAAAATCCATTCCTATAAAATCAAAACTGCATCAGTAGTCACACTAAATTTTCCATTTCTTTTGGAAGTCAAAAATCTGGTACACAAGCAACTGGATGTGACCTGAACCTGGATTTTTGCCTGTCATTTTTCAGCCTTACCAGCAATTTAAAAAAAAAAAAAAAAAAAAAAAAAAAAAGGAAGAAAAACAAGGATTAGGACAAAGTAGTTTTATTACTTTCAGAAAGCCTCATGAGGCTCCTTCAGCTTGGAGAGCTTTCAAATGCTTTTCTGTAGCTCTTATGAACTGTAGCAACCAGTTGGAGATGCAAAGCACTGGTGAAGGGTGAGATGCCACGATTTTTCCCACCTATTGGCTCAGGATGAGGTAACTCACCCCACTAAGAACAACATTGGCTTTTCTAGGTGGCCTCTGTCAAGCACGACTTCAGCTCTCCCTCGTACCTCACGCTGAGTTTTATGTCCAAGGAATTAAAATGGTAAGCCTGACTCATTCCTCCAAGCTGGCATCTGCCACCACGTCTGGGGAGAACAAAACACCATCAGTCTAAGTGCCGGCTGCTGATAGCAAGGTAGCGTCGACCACCTCAACCCTGCTTGCAAAACCTCATGTTTTCTCATTGCTGTTGTGTTTCTATTACCACCCCCACACACTCCCATTCCCCCTTCACAGCTCTGTTTTCAAATGACTCCTTCTTTGACGAAGAGAGAGGCTCCTGTTCACTGCCTTGACAGGCCCCAGGAGTTTTACTAAGTCATTCACGAGTGTCACTTACCCCATGTGGGTGGCCTTGAAGCAGGCAACCAGCAGCATCAGGCAATGTGCTTTAGGCAATGGGCTTCATAATCCCTTCTTTTTCCTTCATCCTCTTCCCTCTCTGTCACTCAGGGCCCCTTCTGCTGGCCCAAGCCCTAACAAAATTAATGTGTTTCTTTGGACCATACCTCTCGGCACAGTAACCACATTCTCTTGCTCTCTCATTTCATCTGCATCTCTCTTCTGGCTGCAGTTATAATCCGGTGGGTAGGAATGAGAGAGACTGTGGCTTTGAATTCTTTGGCTCATTTACCCTACTGCCTGGAAACCTCTTGCCAGCGCATCTCATGTCCGTCTTTCATGCTGTAAAATGACAACCCTAAAGTTTGGTGCTCTACTCAGCCAAAGGAGGAAGACAGCACATGAATCAGCATCTCTGTAAGATCTCTCTGAAAGAGAAAGGAGATACCACACACGTCCTCTGTCATGGCTCACAATAACGGCTTGTTATCTCTGGCCCAATTCAGTTTGTGGCAACTGGCTTCTGAAAGCCATGTTCATTTCCAATTGGTCTTTCTCTCAAATTGTGTCTTCTCTGATTAGGAGTCAATGCAGAACCTCAAATCATTTCATTAAGGCAGGAAACAGAATGGTTTGGGGAGAGAGAGGAGAAGGAGAAGGAAAACCAAAAAGAGCAGTTTAAAAAAAAATATAATGAAACAGCTTCTGGTGGACTTGTGGAAAATGACAGTCCTGGCCGTACACGTCTCACACCTCAGCTATCTTATCCAGGCATTGTTTATCAGAACTCACTGATGAAAAAAATGTTACCTCTTTAGAGCAGAAACAGGCTTGACAGGCTTCTTATACAGATTCCGCACCAAATACAAGTGATCTAAGTACTGTCATGATACAGATAGAGTAATTAATAGTAGCTCCCTGGCCTTGTATGTTAAGGACGAACACTGATGAGATTTATCCTGCCTGATGAAACGCCCACAGCTCCCCTTAGGAGAATATTGAGTGTCTGATGGCCTGGGTGCATCACTGCACCAGTGGAAGAGACAGAGGGGAGCTGGTGGACTCCAGGAAAGCAGGGAAGACTGCTGGCTTCATAGCTCAGCTCACAGGAAGGATGAGCTTCATCAGAGTGTGTTTCATCTTTAGACCTCAGGTGTCTTCATCTCAGTTCATAACTCAGGTTCCTATTTCATTGAATACAGAGGAATAAGCATTTTAAGGATTGATTCATCTGACCCATGTTGAGCAAAGACTTTAAGATGAGGTGAGTTACTTCTTAAACTATATTGATTATGTTAGCTAGATTTGCAGTGATAACCACATATGCTTAGGTGACTAGCTCTTACTGAAACATTTACTTTACATCAGACATCTCTGTTTAATCAGTAGCCATATTCAAGAATCACAGATGTGATACTAACTAGGTTGGAGTGTAAGAAAAATCTACAATGTGTTATAAGGTACAAAGAGAACTGCTTAACCATTATCTTCTGTAGGCATTCTCTCACTAAATCAGTATCCCTGTGCAATGGACAAATACAAAGTTTTCATGACTCTGTCTTTAAGTACTGATCATGATTCATGCCTTTCACCTCTTGAAACACTAATACACATGTTTTGTGATTACATATTTAGCCAGGGAAGAGTGCTGAGGAAAAAAAAAACCAACAAAAACCAAAAACAAAAAACCCAGCAGGAGGCTAAGGTGAGCCCAGACATTTCTTTAATGAAAACTGGATGGGTCTTTGGGGAAGTAAGGATGAATATGAATGACTCCCAATCTGGGGTCCCTTTTCTATCCACCAGCAGACATTTCCACCTTCTGATGTTTACATGGAACATGTTCTCAGGTCATGTACTGTATTGCTGTTTGTTTGCCAACAACACCAAGCTGTGTGGTGCAGTTGACACCCTGGAGGGAAGGCATGCAATCCAGAGGGACCTGGACAGGCTGGAGAGGTGGGCTCATGCAAACAAGGTCAACAAGGCTACGTGCAAGGTCCTGCATGTGGGTCAGGGTAATCAGTCCCAAGCAAAATAAAGGCTGGGGAAGACTGGATTGAGATCAGCCCCGAGGAGAAGAACTCGGGGATATTGGTTAACGAGAAGCTCACCATGACCCATCAGTGTGCGCCTGAGCCCAGAAACCAACTGTGTCCTGGGCTGCATCACCAGCAGCGTGACCAGCAGGTCGAGGGAGGGGATTCTCCACCTCTACTCTGCTCTGGTGAGACCGCCCCTGCAGTCCTGCATCCAGCTCTGGGGCCCTGACATAAGAAGGATGTGGAGCTGTTGGAGCGATTCCAGAGGAGTCCATGAAGATGCTCAAAGGGGTGGATCACCTCTCCTATGTAGACAGGCTGAGAGAGCTGAGCTTGTTCAGCCTGGAGAAGAGAAGGCTTAAGATAAGACTTTGTAACAGTCTTCCAGTACCTAAAGCAGCCGACAAGAAAGCTGGAGAGGGGCTTTTGACAAAGGATAGGACAAGGAGGAATGGCTTTAAACTGGCAAAGGGTAGATTCAGACTAGATATAAAGAACTAGAAATAAGAAATAAATCCTTTAATATGAGGCTTGTGAGACCCTGGCACAGGTTGCCCAGAGAAGCTGTGGCTGTCCTATTTCTGGCAGTGTTCAAGGCCAAGTTGGAAGGGGCTTGGAGCAACCTGCTCTAGTGGAATGTGTCCCTGCCCATGGCAGGGGGTTAGAACTAGATGATTTTTAAGGTTCCTTCCAACCCAAACTATTCTATGATGCTATGATTGATAAAGGAAAAGTGGGTATTTTAAGGATTTCTTAGCACCTGCAGCAGCCATTTTTCTTGTACTG
Source organism: Nestor notabilis (assembly GCF_000696875.1). Classification (NCBI taxonomy): domain Eukaryota; kingdom Metazoa; phylum Chordata; class Aves; order Psittaciformes; family Psittacidae; genus Nestor; species Nestor notabilis. The sequence goes on from NW_009926807.1 coordinate 54,385, forward strand.
ATCAAAAGTGCTCTGTAGTTTTTCATATTACATAGCTGCTTATCAGGTGTGCAAGTTTAGGGTGTTGCTGAAACATCCAGTCACCACAAACTCTCTAAGACTTGTTTAGTTTATATGAAAATAACTTAAGTAGCTTCATACCAGGAAGCCAATACCCTGTCAGAGAGTAAAATCCATGCTGCCAGCTGTCAAGAGGCTCTGGTTTTATAATATAGTAAAACTTTTACAATACAATCCTGAAGCCAAATTCCTCCCATCATTAGTTTTTTCAAGAAAGCAACCAGCAGTCAACTCTGATGCTCAGATTTATCGAGAAGAGGTATAGAACGTATAAATGCATTAATAAATCCTGTGCATTTATTAGACCTGGAATGTTATGAGCACAATGCCCTGAAGAACTTAAAATGGAGAATTTGGTATATTCTACCTCCTGAGAATAGAGAACATTAAGAATCCTTTAAGACTATTATGTTCTAGCAAAAGAGATGGAGCAGTATTGATTCCTTCTTCCGGGGAGCAAACACAGGTGCGTATTATCGTACTGCTCTGCAAATTCAAGTCACTGTGCAAAGTGCTCTTTAAGTGCGTGGGAGAAGCAGTTCAATTCCATGAATCCTCCTATATGAAAACGGATCAGACAAAGAAGAAAGGAATACTGTGTTTATCTACGAAATAAGAAAAGAGGCAGAAAGAAATTAGATGAGTTGACTAAGAGACTGGATGAGATTAGATAAAATTACTAAAGTCATAGGGTACATCTACACATCTCCTGTCTGAATTCATACTCCCTAAGCATGAACATCAACATGTCTTTCCCT
>NW_009926807.1:55233-57929 GCF_000696875.1 Nestor notabilis
CTATCATTTGTTTTTTTTGTCAGTACTATAGGAGCTGCAAAATCAGGGGGAAAAAGCTCTGGAGGTCTTTTCTTGAAATAGTGGCATATTTTGGAGTCATACATAATAACAAAGACAAGAACACTTAATATTCCATCAACCTTGAAAAAAACATGGAATTGGATTCTTTTGGTAATAAGATGAATGATATTTCATGGAAAGAAACCCACCTTTTTAGTTTTTCTGTTGTGTATGTACGTATTATACGTAAGTATATACACATATATTCCTTCTTTTGGAATATGTAGGTGTAATTCCCTCAGTCTTCCCTCATGGGCCATGTTAGTTGGTCTTCTAATCTTTCTTGCTGTTCTCCTCTGAACTCTGTGTATTTGGTTCACTTCTTGTTCTTGAAATCCAGTGGCCATCACTGAATTCCAGTAGTTGTCTGAGACATTCACCCTCTGTCATCCTTTTCTCCCAAGTAAAACTTTAGTTAGCTAGTACACAGCAAGGTTTTATATGCCTTATTGATAAAGGTCCTATGACCTCTATGGCCTCTGCATGTTTTAACAAGACCAACAATCTCATTTGTAGTGGTTTGCTTATATATATTTGTATCTGTGTGTACAACCATTTTATGTTCTTGTGTTTAATCTGATCAGAAAAAAACATTAGTGATTCCTTAGGAGTAATATCAGTCTATAAGATGCCTCAAAATTAAACCTCATCATTTCATGTCCTCAAAAGTAATGCCATTCTCAAGTGGTTTGATCACAGAATATCTTGTGAGATAGAGCCTAACCACCAAATCAGTTAACTGCATAACTGTGTGATTATGCATGTGTAAAACTCACTGAAAACTGGGATTTAAGCACCTGCATAAGGGTAACCATGTGTTTATGTGCTTCCTAAATGAGGTCTTTAGTTCAGTTCAGAACCTATAAGATGAAAAGCTTTTCCCATCCATGGCTGTGTACATGTGAATGAGGAGGTGCATATCTCTCTGCGCTGTACCAAGGAGAGGGGAAATGAGTACTCATTTCATTTGTTCACACACATCAATATTAATATCCATCTCACTCTCTTTTCCACTGAGGTAGAACTTACCTCTGGATTTCTTTACCACCACTTTATTATTTTGTTTAACTTTCAATACACTGTTAACAATGATTTGCTGATGGTGTTCGCACAGGGAATTAAATAACATTAGCTTCCAGGAAAGGAGCTTGAGAATTGAATTTTTTTTTTTCCCCTAAGCAAAATTGTACCCTACTTTTTTCCAAGTGACTTTATCACCTCTTGTGTTTCATGACCTCTCAAGTAAGTTAGTACAAAACCCTGAATATATTTTCATGTATTTCACAGTGGCTAAGGAAATTCTGAATGTGCTGTATGTGTGTACCAAAGCACACTATTGCTCTGGAATGGGCTGATACAAGTGGGGCAAAGTTAAAAAGAACATAATATTACATAGATCTATAGGTCTGGCTTGGAATACTGGCTGGTAAGATTCTTTTAAAGTTTTTAAAAATTTTGCTTAATTTTTCAACTCTTCAGATTAAATATTCTGAATTTCTTGCTTTTTCTCTTCCCTTCCCTTTCTTTTCCTTTCCTTTGTGACTGGCTACAATAAACACCAGGACTAAGTATTAAAGACAAAACCCTGAAACTAACAGGGAGAGAGACAGGGATGAGGATTGTCTATGGGCACAAGGACAGGTAGGATAATCCCCACCTGCTGAAAAACATGTGTCTTCTGTACTTCCAGTACGTCTGTGATCTGTTGAGAAAGGATTATTTTACCTGAAGAAGGGATGAGAGCCCCACTCCAGGAATTCCTCTGCTATGCTGCAAATCACAGGAAGATCTCTGGGGGTACCCATATGAGACAGCATGCCAATATTTATTATTTATTTCCCCCTTATTTAATAACTAATATCAAATTTCATTGGGGAAGCACTAAAAGGACAGAATTATGGTTGAAAATCAAATTCTTCAATGTTCGAACTGCCAAAATTAAAACAGTCTAAAAAATCCTTTTATCAGCCACTTCAAATATATACCTGATGCAGGCTTTTATTGCATGACATAGCACTTTTTTTCCTATGGTACCTTTCCCTCAGTGAGAACAGTACATAGAAGGTCTACATCTGAAGGGGGGCAATTAGTATATGAGGTTGCCAGTTTTACAGCCTTTGCTCCATTTGTTGCAGAATTTGAGAGGCATTTCTATAAATTAAGCCCTACTTTAAGGATTATACCTTACTTCATACAGATTCTGGGTGACTCAGGCAAAGTTACTTCATACAAACTTCACAAAAGTGGTCACTCATGGATTTTTTGTGTGCACTGTGATTGGAGTTTCTGATATCTAATAGGCAGAAGGAGCATAAACATGGTTTAGATGATCTCCCTCAAGCCCATGACACCCTTAGTTTTCAGTGTCTTAATGAAATACTGAGCACTCCTAACTGCAACGTAGGTCAGAGAAAGAAATTACTTCTAGACAGGTAAAGCAGATGCGATTAATGAGTTAATAAATACTTGTACTTTTGCCAAAGCAGGCACTCAGAGCTCAGCCTGGACACCTGAATAACCAGATACTTTTCATGTTAATCTATTTATCAGGTTTCCATCAGTAAAATAAGGATAATGGTCCCATCTCAGAGGGATATTCTGAAGATGATCAGCATTGGAAAACCACTCAGGAATGC
>NW_009926807.1:57960-58613 GCF_000696875.1 Nestor notabilis
GAAAGGCTCAAGAGGAAACAAACAGTTCTGTCTTTAAAGTAGCCTTTGAACTATGAGTAGAAAATACATCCTGGAAGCAACTACTGCATGATAAAGCTAAAATTTTATAACTACTTGCTGCTGCTATCTGTACATGGTTCTCACCATGGGAGGTACCCCTTTAAATATAACAGGCTACCATATCATTAAATTGCAAGATAACATGTAATAAGGGGGAGAAAGGTAAAGATTTCACAAGCAACTTTTATTTCAGCTTATCTTAATTACTGAGAAGTTCACTTTGCAACTGCCTACTCATTGATACTTTTTCCATATAGATTTGGTCTGTGTGCACAATATATGAACAGTAAAACAGGAAAATATTCTGAACTTTTTCACTGTCTGGACAATTTTCCTTCTTTCCAGGGAACAAAAATGGTAAAAGTGTCCTGTTTTCCAAAATTATCAAACTAAAGCAAAAAAGTATGCTATAAATTCAGCTTAAAGAACAGTTTCATATACTATTAATAAAAGGGGTTTGGTATATCTCAAAGTTCTCAATCACTTCTGAAAATGCTTCTCATTGTCACTATAAAGATTTGTGATTCTGAGTACCTCTTTTTTTTTATTCTTATTCTTATTCTTATATTTCTATTTCTATTTCTATTTCTATT
>NW_009926808.1:0-219 GCF_000696875.1 Nestor notabilis
GACGGGCTTGGGGCGGTGGAGCGGGTCTGCCGGCCGGGTGACTGGTGTCTGACACAGAGGAGTTGTATTTCCGAGAGGGAATTTGTTAGGGTTGCTCTTAAAGTTGACTAATTGTTACCGAGCCAATGATAACACAGCGCCTGGATGGAGGAAAAAGCCTTAATTCTCTCTTCCCCTTTTGGTTATTCCACTTATTTTTCCTTTCAGAAAGAGTTGGAT
>NW_009926808.1:632-23920 GCF_000696875.1 Nestor notabilis
CCCAGCACTTGATAACATGGAATGCTTTTGAAGTACTAATTGGAATGGTGTGTGGTATAACTTTCCCGTTTTTTAGCGATGTTTAATCGTGTTTTAAGATAGTGACAGCAGACCTGCTTGGCCACTTTGTTTCCTGAGGAAGAAACCAGCTCTGCTTTGTTGTTTTGCCATTGGTTTTAAGCTCCTCTTGAGTCCATGTGGCTTTGCTCGGCATGGGGCATTGTGTGGCTGCTGGCCTCTCGCTGCCATCTTGGGCGCCGGGGCCGCCTCTAACCGGGTGTGCGTGGAGATGGCAGTTGACTTCATTTATTATTTCTTTCAAACTTCATGTTAGGCATGAAGTGGAGAATAGGATCCGTGGAGTGTAGTTTCCAATGCTCCGCCAATATGTTTCTTCTGGAAACTCGGTTGAAAGTAAACTGGATTGAAAGCCCTGCAGACGAATGCTGTTCCAATGTAAAGCCGTTAATCTGCAGGCAATTAGTTCCAGACGTGAGACAACTCTGCGTTTGTCTGGTTTTGTTCTTGCAGGCAGTCGCGTTTTGGAGTCCTTGTGCCTACTGCCTATCACCAGAGACGTTTTAGATGCTTAACAGCAAGTTGAGAATGGTGTTAGGAGCAGCATTTAAAAGCTTTTATTTGTTTTTCCAGCCCTGTAATTTAGTAGTGTTTCAACTGTTTTATAAAGATCTCTGGGACCGGTGAAAGGTGGTTTTGAGTCCAGAGCACTTGAGTGCGTATTGTACCCTGGCAGGCGGCTCTCAAATGCCATTCGATCTGGCTGCTCGATGGAGCTGATGAGGATTACACAGTCCCCCCTCGCTGTTCGATGCATCAGCAAGTATTCAATAGTGTATTTTAAGGCATAAACTGCATGTTTTCACTTTAAACATCTTTCCGGAGAAAGGCAGTTAAGAATGTGTCTTATTTTGCGGTTAGGATTTATGAATTGAGGCAAAGGCTGACGTAATCTATCCTGCCACTTCCTTTGTGTGTGTTTTATAGTTGATAGTGCTTTGTTTTACTTAAAATAGCCAGGACTCTCTTAAAGCCTTTTCTTTCTCCTTTGTGCTGGGACCTTCAGTATAAGCAGGCAACTTGTTCAAGTTGTGTGTGATCATGGCCCTTTGAGGAAATGGTTCCTTCCTTTTGTCACTAAGGTTCAGTGAATTGCTTATATGCTAAGTAGATGAGACTTTAATTTTAATTAACATAATGATGTATACAGCTGTTCTGTCAGAATGCATCGGCTCCCTTAGCAATTTTACTACAGGTTGTAGAGAATCTCTTGGTTTGATTCTCAACCCCTCCTTTGCTTACTTCTCTTTACATAAAGGTGACAAGATGGGGCTTTTGTTTCCTGATGTGAGTGGTTAATAGCTCATCTGTGGGAGAGCTTCGTTTTCATTTCTTGGTGTGGGAAAGAAAACAAGCTCTTTATTATTGAACTAATCCAAAAGCTCCTTGGTTTTGGGATTGAGGGGGGTTATGCTACGTATAAGAGTAGCCACGAGGGATCCCCAACTTCCTAATTTTACAGGGTGAATGATGTTTTTTGTTTCTTTTTTCCCTGTTAAATGAGTTCCTGCTACATTGATTGACCTACGTGTAAGTCAAGCACTTAGAGGGTGATTGTACTCGTTATCTGGCAGAAAACCCCCACAACAAAGCCACTTTTAAAGCGTAGAAACAAGGCTGTTTCTTTTTGGCACCTGAGATGATAATCTTCATACTGTGAAGTTTAGATTTAATGGACCAAATTTCAGCAGGTGAGAAAAACATTCAGATCTTCAATGAAGTAACTTCAGCATCAACTCCACATGCAGACTGATGTCCAGCTCCTGCTCCACAAATCCCATATACTGAGGGCCTGATTTAACTGCGTGGTGGTATTTTATGTGGCTCTGAGTGTTAAGTCAGTGTGCATATGTTAATCTAACCTTGTTCTGGCATTTGTTCGAGTGATACAGAGAGATGGTGCTGATGCTGTATACGCTGAATTAGGAGTAAAATGAGTTTGTAAAACACTGAAAACCAGAATTTCAATAATTTATTGATATATATGAACAAAGTGATGTTTCACCCGAGATCCAGTTAATGGCAGAAAAACAATTATGAAGGCAGAGTGTAGGAATAGGATTGTGTTGAGATTATCATGAAACGCTGTTTTGGCCAAGTGATTTTCAAGTTAAGGATGTTTCTTTGCAGCAATAGCCTGGGATCCGGCAGATGAATGGATTAGGTAGTGTTGCTGGTGGTAGTGTTAGTCCCCAGTGGTTGGTCTTGTCCCTGTGGTGGCCATCATCACCCCAGGGCCCAAAGCAGCAGTATCTAAATCGTGAGTGGAACTTGGTTTTGAAGTGCAACTGCTCTCAGCCAGACGTGTTCAGTTAAACTAATTCTAATTCTGCTTCAGCTGAATGCACTGAGCAGAAGAAGACAAAAGGAATTCGGGATCTGCTCTGAGAGCTCTTCCTTGGGGGCGTGATACGTGTTGGGGATGGTTGTTGGTTTACTTGGCTCCATAGCTAAGGGATTTGTAAAACTGGAGAGAACTATCAGCCTATTCTAGGTGTTGGGAAGCAGGAATTCCACATAGCTGAGGTGTTTGATGCAAGTGCTCAGCACTTCGATGTCTGTAAAGGCTACAGAGTAGCTTTGACTCTACTAAAGTGGTGGCTTACAGATGTGATGGGGTCAGCCAACAAGCCTGTGTATTAGTTAATTGTTAATTAACTTAATTGTGAGCTGTAATAACTTGGCCCAGATGTCCACTTCGTGCTTTAATTTCCATTTTCTTTTGCACCTCCTGTGTCAGATCAGACTTAGAAGAACAGAGTAGCTCCAGTTTGCATTTTAAGAGTAAATAAGAGAAATCACCAGAGATGACCAGAATAGAAAGCTACCTGATACTCCGATGTGAATCTTTAATATTGATAGTCAGCTGCATGAATCTTTAAACAAAGTTTTTCATCTCTGTGTGCAGAACACTGAGCACTGCTTTACAAACAGGTCTGTTCAAGGGCCAGTAGAAGTGGCTTTGATGTATGAGGGCAGGTTCTGCTAGTTTTCTCATCGTCCTCCATCACTGAGCTGCTGCATGTAGTATGGATGGGAGCATTCAGTGTAATGAAGATTCCCAAAGTAAGATGGGAAGGCCTTTTCTTGGAATAATGCTCTAGCCAATAACATGTAGATTAATGTGCAAATATTTTCTAATATAAGATGGTTACAGAAGGAATGGTTTAGGGAAGCAGGGCTGTGACAGGGAAACTGGAATCACAGTTGGCATAGTGCATACTGTCATGTCAGCAGGACCCTGCTTAGCCTTGCTCCTTGTTTTACTGTTTCTCCTGTTGGTGTGTGTATTTCTCCCAGAACAGGTTTCTCTGTTACTAAAGAAATGCAAAGCCTATATAATGTAATACTCTCAATTAAGTAACAAAGGACAGGACCCATGAAAAACTTCCTATAAAGTAGTTTTCAGTTAAGGACAATATCGTGAAGCATCTTTAAACAGATCAGAGGGAAATCTGGTTTTTATACTTCAACTTTCCTAACAGAAGTGAAATTCTTTCCAGAAGAGTGGAGGAAAATAATATTTATTCCCAAGTTTGCCTGGGGTGGTGGTTTGAGTTCTGACCTTTGGATACAAAGTGAGAACAAATAGTGTTGAAAAATGTAAATGATTAAAACAAGCTGGCCTTCTTTAGGAAACTGTTTTGTCAGGTTTTGCCAAGAAAAGGTCTGGGTGATTGGATAAACATTTTACTACTGGAATAAATAGTATTTGATGGTGATGTGGAGATTTTCTTAAAACCACATGGGTTTTTTTTATATATAATGGTGGATTTGGAATTCAGGCTTTTTCTAATGTTAGCAATAGCATGGCAAAAATGGTGGCTGTAAATTTAGTGTTAATGTAGCTGAATACTTCTCTTGGGAAGGAATGGCAAATCCTGAAAGCCAACGTGGTTTAATTAGGCTTCTCTGGAAATGGATATCACTTCCATTTTCATGCAGGATGCCAATAACAGTGTGAAATAGCAAGTCTGGAATGTATTAGTGTCAGTTCTTAAAAGTTAGATACTTGCAGATAGTTCAGTCTTTTCTTTTCCTTCTTTATTTAGTGCACTGATTGTAAAAAGCTCTGTGATAGAAAAATACTTACCTAAACCCAGCCAATCTTGGTATAGATACATGGCTGCCTCTTTAACACCAATTTTATACGTGTAGTAACATTGCTCTTAAGTGGTGATTTGATTTTTCTTGAAACTAGCTATAAAACAAGTGCTGTGGCTTTGACGGTGTTTTCTTGTGAGTTTTCTTACTTGCAGATATCAAAATGAGTTGTTTTTTGAAATAAAGCTAATTTCTGTTAATAGGCAATAAACATTTCAGCAGCATCTGGAGTCTGATAAGTTTTTATTCTGTTTGGATGCTTAAAATTAAAAGCAGTTAGTTGGAATATTACAGTCAGGTTTTGTGTGTTCATCTTGGTTTGGAAGATCAGGGTCCCTGTTTTGATCCTTGTTGTTGGGAACTGGAGGAAGTTTTGCCATGCATTCCATTTGCTATTTCAATCCATAGCCCTGTCGTCTCTGTTCTTGTTCACCTAGCTAATAGAATGATGGCAAGTTCAAAATGACATAGTTTTATGTTCTTGCTTTACTGGGGAGGGTTCAGCCTGTTAATCTAATCAGTCTACAAAATCAATGTATTTACTTAAACCAGGCCTAATATGTTAGTTACTTTGTTTTCTTGCCCATGCTCCCCTCTGTATATTGCTTGTAAAACCAGAAACCCAGCAGAGAGCAGCAGGTATTTGAACCTGAGCACAAGTTGAACCTGGGAACTGAATGATTTGTGGGTTTTTTCAGGTGAAGTTTCATGGATTTAGTCAGTGACTGATGACTAAAAGTGGCCTCAGCAGGTAGTTAAATTACAAGACAACGTGACAATGACTGAGCCATAATGTAAGACTCGGTATAATTCAAGCACTTAAGGTTGGGGACTTTCTTGTTTAAGAAAGTTTGACATAGTAAGAGATCCCTGTAGAATTTCCTCTGCCAAGCAGTCAAAACATACTGTGTTTGCTCCATTTCCTATTTAAGTCTAACAAAAGAGCTGAAAATCAGATTTCTCTTTCCTGATAATAAAGCTATTCCTTTGAGATTAGAGCTGGAAATGGATTTCTTTTATATATCTATATATCTATATATATAGCAGTTCCTGCTTATTAATTGAATGCTCTTCAGTAATCTTGTGTGCTGGTTTGTGTGAGAGTATATGAGGAAGAACTTATCTAACCTGTGTGTTTCATACTGTTGTAATTGGCTTAAAGTTGGAGGCCTAGCCTGTGCTTGTATTAAGGCTGGTGTAAAGGAGTTAAGAGCAGCCCAAGGTTATTAGATCATTTGGAAACTGATTACCCTTTCACAGTGTAATAAAGTAATTATGAATAGTGTATGAAAATTGGTTGCAGTCTGTTTCAACATTATGACTGCCTGTCTTTAAAAGGAATTGCATTGTCCTCTTTGGTGTTGATCTTACAATTTGCATATTCAGAGCATGTTAGATATTTGCCACTTCCAGCTGTAAATGGTAAGTAGCATTTAAAACCCCAAATTATGCCATCTGTTTGTAGAGGTTTTCTGTCAGGTTTTTCAGTTCCTGATAATATTTCACCTTGGGTCTGTTGTCTTTACAATAGTACATGCCAGTGTTGCTAAGGGAATTTGAAATATGTTGTGGCTTGAATGGTAGGAGTTCTTTTATGAATGGATGTAGTAGTTGCAACTGAGCAGGGCTGTTGCAGCTTCATCTGTTGGTAGGGTATTTCTGTGCAGCCCTGAAATAAGAAAAGGTGGTGTTTGGGAAGAAACAGTTGTGATGCTCTATTTTTATCTCAAGTAGCACACGATTAAACGCTCTGGTACATGGGGAATATCAGTGTGAATTTTAAAGATCAAACTAAAATGAAAAGTAAGTTTTAGCATAACTTGACTTTGTGCACAAATGAGGTCCGTGGCTTTGAGTGATACAATTTGTGGCTAAAGTAATGTGCAAAATAATTATAGAATCTCAGACTGGTTTGGGTTGAAGGGACCTTAAAGCTCCTCCAGCTCCAACCCCTGCCACGGGCAGGGACACCTTCCACTAGAGCAGGTTGCTCCAAGCCCCTGTGTCCAACCTGGCCTTGAACACTGCCAGGGATGGGGCAGCCACAGCTTCTCTGGGCACCCTGTGCCAGCGCCTCAGCACCCTCACAGGGAAGAGCTTCTGCCTATGATTTCTAAATCACAACAGGAACAGTTTAGTTTTGGGATTGTTTGCTTCCCTTAGAAGTCAGGTCCCTGTGGGCAGGATGTGTTAGCTGCCCTTCAGGCAGTTGGTGATTTACTGGAATTTAGCAGCATGCCCTGGTTACAGGTACCACTTTGAGTTGTATTCTGGCAGAGTGATAATGAGAGTGGAGAAGTGCAAGCAGTAACCTCCTGCATCATGTCACTTCTGTCTGCTGGTCTTTGGGGGGTCAGAGTCTATATTTGAGGGACTCAGTTGTCTGAAGTTTGCCCTAGAAAGACGTGAAACTCCACGTAGTTGGTAAAGCCATTCTTGTGGATTTTTAAAGTCAGTAACAGAAGTTGGGATGAAGCTGAAGATGCACATGGTGAACTTTAGAGTTTGACTTTTTTTTAACAAACCCTGCTGTAGAAAATTATATTTTTGGCATAAATTTTTATCGAATCCATGCTTTTGGCTGAGTGCTTTTCCTCCGAGGACATCCTGTGATATCCGAGATGCCAAAGGGTAAATAGAACTATCTTGTTCCGTTCCATTCATGTGGGAGTTCAACAGTGGTTTAGGATTTCAGGAGCATTACAAAACTTCTGACAGCAAAATCTTTGCCTAGTACATTCTCAGGTCATTGTGAATATGGGGAGCTTCTGGTGGAGGTAAATGATAAGCGTTCTATGTCAGGTTAATGAAATTCTGAGGTCATTCTCTACTCTATCAAGCCCACGCTGTGATGGGTAGTGTAAAGTTGATGTGGGTCTTGGAGAGAGCCCTAGGGTTGCCCATCTCAGCTCTTTGGTTCCCTGGGCTCTGTTGGGGTTACTGCTTGTCATGTTCATCTTGGTGCTGGGCTGGTACCATGAGAATCCTCTGGGATTTCAGTGCAAAGCCCGCAGGGGGTGGCAGAAGTGGGAGCTCAGTGTAATGCAGCGATGACAGCAGCTCTGCCCATGCAAGTCCGTATGAGCTTCATTAAAATGGGGTGAACAGACTCTCCAGTCTTTGTACACTAGTACAAAGCCATGACTTAAAGCTAAACTGGTATGTCAGGTTTCTATCACAGGCTTTATCAAGTCCTCACCAGGCTGCTTCAGAAGAACACCTCAGTTATTCCGCTGCAAGCTGAAGAGCACACCGCACAGAAGGCTCCCTTTCCTGTGCTCCTCCAGCTTTATTAAGGTTCTTAGACAGCTGAAATAACCATTGAATATATTAAACTAAGCATGAGATTCTGCAGCATGTCTTTGCATTGCTGTCCTGGCTAGCTCGGTGTTCTAGGGAACTCCAACCAGGCCAGACATGCTGTGTGAACACTGGTGGTGGTTTCTTCAAAGCTGACTCCTTAATGCAGTATGAATATATAATATGTACCAGTTGCTTGCTCGGCTTGATTTTGCTTCCATGGAAGTTCTAAAGTATATTAACTATTCTTCTTAAGCAGATAAACAACTCATTTCCTCTTATAGATGAGTATATTGATGGATGATGAATAATAGAAACTTTCTCTATGATTATCTTTAGGATGTGTCTGCAACTTTTCCTGCCTCTTACAGCCAAAATTGTGCATGTGAGTTGAATTTAGTTTAGTTTTGAAGCATAATATAGGAGGAGAACAGTGGTGTTGTGCTGGGGTTTGTGTTTGTTTTGTCTCGAATTAAATGAGGATTTTTGTCTTGGAACTCTTGTTGTGGTTTTTGCTTTGTTTGGGGTGGGGTTTGGCTTTTTTGGGGTTTTGGTTTGGTGTGGTTTTGTTGCCCTCTCCAAAAAGACTGCTCCTCTGTGGAAGCTCTTCTAAACTGAGCAGTGGGTGAAGTTGTGTCTGTCTAGGAAGCAGTGGACAAAGGAAATAGACAGAGAATTAGTGAAAAATCATCAAGTTTTTCACTTTGGGCTGAGCTTGATAAATATCCTTCTATAGGAGTTTATCTTGCTGTTTTCTTGGCCTTATCAATACCATTTGATACTAATATGCTGAACATAAAAATTATTTCATATTCTGAATTAAAAAAAAATAGTTAATTTTTGTGAAACCAAAGTTCATTTTGATTCACATTATACGTTAAGAACTAGTCAGCAAGTAGTAAATCTCACCATGGCTGTATATGTTATCTCATGGGAGAGGCTACGGGACTGTAGGGGAAAACAGGCTAATCCCTGAAGTGTTGGGTAGATTTAATTGGGTCCCAGTTGCTTGGGTAAGTGGCATTTGTGAATTTAAATCTGTAGTATTTTGAAAGTAGTTCTTAAGTCAGCTCCTGCTGAGGTTGGTCGGTGTTCCAGGGCAAAACTCTGTGGCATGATGTCCTTCTGAACTCCTCCTTGTTCAGTTGTTGAACGCTCACGTGCACTAAGTGATGGGAACTTCATAGACCAGAATCTTCAAAGGTAGGCTCTTGCAAGGAAAACTTCATTGCATCATGTTTATAATAGTGTAATTAGGTTTTGCTGTCTTCAGTTGCCAAAGGATCACCTCAGGTTTTTATCTGAAACAAGTGAAATATGGTAATCCTAGTTTGTTATTGTGGGGATAAAAAAGGTCTTAGAAGATACGCCTTGGTCACAGGTTGATTCAGTCCATGGTGCTCTGCTTAGCTTACTGTCGTGCCCACTGTAGACTGCAAGAAGCTGTAGTAGTCTTTGAACGTTGTTTCAGAGCCCTTACTGGTGTCTAACCTTAAAACACCTTGAAAATAGAGCCAGGAATTTCATAGTACTTCATTTGGGAAAATTAACCTTCATTTTGAAGGTATTTTCAGTATGAAGCATAACTTGTGTGGTCTTCATTTGCATGTCATGGTGTATTAGCACGTAATCATCAAAGCTAAGGAGATTTTCCTTTATTTCATGTGCTCATTCTTCTCTCTAGATGTTTCAGGTCTCTTATTTTTGTGAGAATATACCATTCAGTACACAGAGGATGAGTAGTTCTGGCTTTCGTTAAAGAGAACAAGGCAGAAGGCAACGAAGTCCAAGTTTTGCCACAGTATCTCTGCCGTTTCCTGGTTACTATTGGTGGCAGATGTGATGTGCCAATAAGAATGAGGCCACCAAATTGTGTGGCTGAATAATCATTTGCATTGGTTATTCTGTGCTTAATGGCTTATGGTCTAATTTTGCAACGTTGTTCTCAGCAGTTTACAAGATTAGAGCTAAGTACATTAATACAACTGTATTTCCTTGTTAGTCATATGATAGTTATGAGTATCTACTGAGAGTACTGGAAGTACAAGTTATATTGATGTCTGAAGCGTGACCAGAGTCAGAAGTTACTTCATGCAGTGTTAAAATACTTCCTCTTGGTTTAGATTAGAAGCAGACTAATCACTTGGAACATTTCTTGATGTTTTCATCTTCTCATGAAAGACGTGACCAGTTATGAAGTCCCTTTCAAATGGGTTCATTAGCTGTGGCCAGCAGAGTACTGATGGGATTCTTCTTGTAGCACAGAGACCACTGGTTGAAACATCACGTGTAGCGTTGAAGCTCCTGATGTGGGAGATGTGTGAGCTGGTCCTTTTTCCAAGTAGTGCTTTAGACCTAATGAGGAATTCGGTTGATTGCTGCTGGGGATAAAGTTTGTCATTATTTCTTGCTGAGTCCTATGAGTATAGTCTGGGGACAGGTTATTGCAGGCCTCCTGGGGCCTTGGGCAAGTTGGATGTGTTCGTGGATACCTAGAAGACACCTAGCTCTGTTTTTAGGATGAACACTCTGGTGCCAGTCAAATGCCAGCATGGAAAGCTTTGGTTTTCTATCACTTAAGGTCATAAAAGAGATCATACGATGTCTTGAAACATAGACCCTCTTTGCAAATACCTTTTAACATGTGTTTTGAAGTCTTCAGCAAGAACACAGAAGGATAATAAGCTGGTGTGTAGGCTCACTGCAGGCAAACTTGTGTTTAAATAGTCCACCTCTGTCTCACAACTTTCTGTGCTTGTGCTTGTTCTTCCTCTACACAGTATGAAGTATGTTTGCTTTTCAAATACTCCTGCTGCTTCGTAGCAGAACCTGCTTGTGTTGCTGAAGAGTATCAGGATCAAAGGTCATACTTCCACTAGGAATGTTTTACTACTTTAAATACTAAGTATTTGTTACTGTTTTCTGTAAATGCAAGAAAGTGAGATGTAATTTAATACATTTCAGTTGTTAACTTATGAAGAATATGCTGTAGACTGTCTGTAACGTGAGGCAGAGATCAAGGCTGCATTTCACACATGAATAAGCACACTTAATCTCATGATTACAACAGTGTGGCTGTACTGGGAAGAGAGGCTTTGTAGGAATGCAAATTGTGACGTCTGCTCTGTCATTAACCAAAATAAGCTGCTCCTCAGAGAAAATGAGACCAGTGTCTGAAATCAAAGACAGTTTCTCCAGACAGAAATATCATCTGTCTCGATGCTTATGTGAAAAGTATCTTAAAGTAGTGGTCAACAAAAAACGTCCTGTTAATATTTGTTGCTCATTCTGATAATGTTGTCCCAGTTTACCCCCATTTGTCATAGAAAGAGCAAAATCTCTCTGTTTCTGCTGTTGTGGAATTTTATGCAGCGCTTCAGTGGCAAAGCTTTCGTCTTGTAGATGGTCTCTGCAACTTCTGGGATGCTGCTTTCTTTAGAGAGAAATAGCTTTAATTATAGCAGCATTCCAGTGGCAATGTCTGGTCAGTCAGCTCCTCACAGGAGCCCACCCTGCAGTTATCCTTCCATTTTGAGTAGTTCAAATACACAGGCAGCTGTATGGAGTTAAATAAAACAGTTAATGTGGCTGCAGAGCAGAGTTCTTGCCTTTACTGCTCCAAGGGCTTTTCCAAAAATAACCTGATCTACTTTTCATTTGGGTGATGTAAACGAAGATATTTTGGAGGCTTTCTAGAAGGTGGAAGGATTGAGAGAGGGCAGCTGGGTGTCAGGAGCTTAAAATGAAACATCCAGTGGATAAAAGCATAGGGAATATAGGGAATGACATACAGGGAATGACAGTTCAGTAGGTTATTTGTAGACATGTTGTAGAGACAGAAATACAAACTCTAGAATGGAAATTGGAATGAGTTGTGAGTGGGTAGAGTTGTGGATGTAGTGACATTTGCAGTCGCCTGCAAAGCAGCGATGGTCTCATTCTGATCAACACACACAAATCAGTGTTTCCAGTATTAAGCAAAACTCATTTTGTATCTTAAAATACGTGACTTCCTGGGCATAGGTATGTGATGTCCTGGTGACTGACACAGGCATTCTTTAAACCTAGAGCTGCTCAAAATGGACATGATTCCATTTCATGGAAGTGTGCTTTAATGTTACCCTGAGCTCGGTTGCTGTTGTGTACCAGGAATTTCCCTTTATGCTTTGAGTTCTTTGTTGGTGTTTCCCTGGTCTGAATTTACAGCATGTCCAGTATATGAAGGGGGCTTACAAGGATGCTGGAGGGGGACACTTCCTTAGGGACTGTAGGGATAGGACAGGGGTAACAGGTCCCAACTTAAACAGGGGAAGTTCAGGTTAGATATAAGGAAGAAGTTCTTTACTCTGAGGGCAGTGAGGCACTGGAGTGGGTTGCCCAGAGAAGCTGTAAATGCCCCATTCCTGGCAGCATCCAAGGCCAGGTTGGACGAAGCCTTGGGTGACATGGTCTGGTGTGAGGTGTCCCTGCCCATGGCAGGGGGTTGGAGCTAGATGATCTTCAGGTCCTTTCCAACCCAAACCATTCTATGATTCTGTGTTCATATTTTACCTAATTTACTGAACATCCTACAGGGTTTTTTTAGCCACAGACTTGCCTGTCAGGAAATCCATATGCATGACTTCAAGGTTTAGCCTTTTTGCTTCTTAAGGTCTGTCATCTTTGTCTGAAACATCTTGATTTATCGGGAGAGAGTGTCATTTATTTACTGGTGTATGGATGCTCCCATGGCAGGTCTGTGATGGTGGAGTGGTTGCCACTGCCTTTTTTTCGGGTTCTCCACCCTAATCTCTCTTTCTCTTATCTGTGTTTTGTTGAACAGTTGTCCTGCAAATGCAGTGCTGGGTTGGTGTGACTGCGAGAAGCAAAGCAATAATGCCTGATAAGAGTAGAAGCTGTTCAAAGTAATCTGTTGTATATCATAACAAGTTCTTGGTTTAAGTTTTTTCTTTCTGTTGTAAATGTTGTTAAGCGACCTTATAATGCAGATGTTTTCTTGGCTCTAAATGACATGAAATTCCCTAGGTAGTAGTTCTTGTTACAGCTCTCTACAGGTCCCTTGGGCCTTTTCTCCCTTAAGAGCCTTATAAAGTGAGGGAGCTATGCTGCATTATATGGACATTTTAAACAAAATCCTCCTTTTAGAATGGTGTTATGGGATGACTACTTCACTCAGACCTGCATTGTAGTAACCATTTACATTAGCTTGAATGACTTTAGAGAAAAAGTAAATCCATGGCTTCGTGTTTACTGTCTTGTAGATCATTGTTCCCACATGTTATGACTATCGAGGCCATTAAAGCAGCTTTTTAAACAACTAGAGGAGTTCTAAGCATCATGGTTTAATGGAGTGGCTCAGTACAGTGGGCTGGGATCTGCACTTGTGTACTGTAGCCATAATTCTGCGTTTTGGTTGCTCTCTGCTTTTGAAGTGCCCACAAAAGCTGCTCAGCCCTTGAGCTTTTTGGTGTGTGAAAAGGGTGTAGGGTTTAGGAGGGGCTTTCTTACGTGTTTTACGTATCACACGTGGTAAAGGAGGGCTGAACTCTTCAGGTGGTGACCAAACCGACAGCCTCGCATCAAAATGAGCATGCAGACAGCTCCTGTGTTCTTGTGGGCGTTTAGATTCCTCACCAAGCAGTGGACGAGAGAACAGAAAGTCCAGCTAATTTAGCTTTTAAAATGGGAAATCTTACTGGGACTACAGCAGCGTCCCAAGATTATTGATTTTACGTTGCTGCTCTCGAGTTAATGTGGGGAAAATTTGTGACTTGATTGGAATTCCATTACTTTTATGGAAGCCTGGGTGTAAAGCTGTCTAAAAGCAGGTGTTCTCAGAAAGCTTTTGTGAGATCACTGTTAAGAACCTGATACATAAATTGCCCGACCATTTTCAGAGGAGGTAGAAGCTGGTACTTTCACCTCAAACATTATCCCTGGTCTTTAAGTCTACTCCAGTGTCAAAACTGTCTTGTAAAATGTTGGTCTTAGTACTTACTGGATTTATGACCTTGTCCTGGTTTTGGCTGCTTTCTGAGTAAGTATTTAAAGATGCTTGAAACATTTTGGAGTAAAATGAAATGAAACATGTTCCTCCTCTGAAAATGTAACTCTCGAGACATGCAAAACAGCCCGTCCTTTTGCAGAGGAATTTCTTCTTGTGAAATCTTGCTTTGCTGCTTTTCTCCTGTTCCTTCCAGCTTTATAGCATCAACGCTGTGTTGAAGAGAGGGACTTATGATCTTATCTAAGCTGTCATCCTTCATAGCTCTTCTGTCAAACAGACCCTCGACCTGAATTTCAGAATGATGCCATAATATCCCCAGTTGGAGCGTATCAGTGTGAAGAGGTGGAATGTGGAGTGGGAGAGTGCTGATATGCAGCATTATACAGGCTGTGATTTAAAAACTGACAGCTATGAGCATAGTTCATGTAAGGCATGGCTCAGGAGTAGGAGATCTCTTGGGTTTCTCTCTCAGGTCAGGCTGGGTAAGTACCAGGGCTAAAAAATGTCCCTGTCTGTCTTGAGAAACACCTCAAATTATCTGTGTTTATTCAAGTGATGAGCACTTCTCAGCTGTGAGATGCTGATGAAACCAGTGCCTGTTAGTTTCTCACTGCACACCAGCTTCTTGAGCCATTTGGGAATGATTAGTAGGGAGCTGATCAGAGGGAACAAACATGGTTTTTAAATGCAAGCACTTTGAGGGCTTACAAGAGCTATGGGCTGTAAATACATAACTCACAATGACCGCTGCTGGCTGCAGTGTTCCAGTGCTAGATTTATATCACAACCTCGGAATACCAGTGAAGGAGACAAGGAACTGGTAAGAGGTATTGTAATTCATTGTGTAGACTTGTAAGAGCTCTTAAAAAGACTTTCAGCAAACTTGCTTCCAGGAGGGTCACAGACTAGTCCTGTGAGCATTCAAGAACAGGCAGTGGGTTGACCCCTTCAGCGCTTTACTTGGCTGTGAAGCTGATGAGGCACCAGCCAGATTGGCTCAGTCCCAAGAGGAGAGTCATAAGGTACATGAGAACAGAGGAGGAAAATTAACTTTTTTACTAACCAGTGTATTAATGTTGTAGGAGGAAAGTTCTGGGCTTTGGAAGCCAGTTACCCTCTAAAGCTTGTGGAAAACAGTGCATGAAACTCAAAGGCTGAACTTTGGTTGTGCCTCCCCTGGGAGGTCGAGCCCATGCACTTAATGGGCTTTTTATAGAAGGTGGGATCTTCTGAGGTGTGAGCTGTACAGAAGGTACTCCTTTTGTGTGCTTGAAGCAGGGCTGTGTGTATTCGAGCTGTAGTGCTAGTGCTGCACTCTAATAGTTGCAGTTTAGTGCTTGTCTGTTGCAGCTGAGATTTCCTTATGTTGTCTTACTGGGGTTCTTTTCCACATACGATTTTGAAGGTTTACTTATGAGTATAGGGGGGAATCTTTATGGGCTGTGGTTTGGTCTTTTCTTTCCTTCTTTTCCTTGACATCAAAATTAGCACAACTGCATGAAGGAACTCCGGCAGCTGCAGCACGTACTGCCTCTAATCTGGCATTTGCTGAGAACAGTGCCTTTTTATCTTGCGATGTGAGACTAACAGCTTACAGAAGAATGGTCCTGTTGTGTTTATTAAGGCTGGTAACACATGACCAAACAAATCTTGTTAAAAGATTTATCTGTCTGGCTTAAATAAGAAAAAAGAGCTCTTCTCTGTATTTTTAGTTACCCTGCGCACTTCAATGCCTTCCTGTTTGTCTCACAGCATTTCTGTCGGACTTGATTTCACTTTATCTTTAAAACCTGACTCTTTGATACTAGTTAAGAGGTTTAAGTACTTAATGTGAAGAGGAGGTATGTATGCCTTTGGCTCTGATACTGATTTCTAGGTGTGTAGATGAAATAACTGTGGAGCTGTGTGTAACTGCAGTTTGGCCACCGGAACTCACCGTGCCCGGATCTGACCGTAACTCATTTCTTGGAGAAGTAGTATCCTGCTCTCTTGACTTGGATGGGAGGATGTGAAGGTTTTTGTGTCAGAACAAATGATGACACTTTCGATATAAAATGCTGGTAAGCAGCCTCAGCCAGGTGAATGTGGGGTAATGACCAGCTGAAATAGTGGTTATGAACTTATGCAGATCATTTATAAAACTAAGTTTCAAGGTTAGATCGTGCCTGTTGGATTTCTCAGAAGATACGTCAGCAATGACTTCTTAGATTGTATTTGAAAATGCATAGGCAGATCTAATCATGTTCATTCTGACATCTTTTGTTCTCTCTGTCTTCAGGGCAGAACTGAGAAGGGTTCAGTGAGAGGGTCAGACCTAACACCCAGCTACTTTGGGGTTTGACTAGAGAAGGACTAGTAAGAAGAGGGGTGTGTGTCCTGTATCCTGAAAGGTGGCTGGGACTGTTGTGTGCTGCTTTCTGCAGTGATGCAGCTCTCAAGTTGCTGGGTCAGATAGGTGAAAGATGTACAAGACCGTTTCAGGAATGCAGGGAATGTAACTGCAGTGCTTCTCCTTGCACTTCATGTGCACTGAAGTGTTCCTTTTGAACTTCTATGGGCAGAGGAGTCACCCTCGAGACTTGTCTGAAGTTGTTGCAACTTCCTCTTAACAGGAGAAAGAGCATTTGAATATGATTTGAAGTCCCAGGTATTTGCATTCTCTGCTAGAAAACAGAGAACAGAAGTCTTGAGTGAGTAGTTTTGCAAACATTTTTGGCTTATATTTGACTTCTAACCAGTGGCAGCTAACAAGGACCTTTAATGTGTGATGGCATACTGGGTGGAGATAAAGTTATCCCATAGTGGGTCTAACAAACTTACTTGAATAAATGGACACATCCTGAGGCTCTAGTTAAAAATACAAGTAATAATGAAGTGTGGTTGCAGTGAAGCTGACATTTTTCCTCAGGTTTTGAGTGGCATTGAACAAATAACAGACAGGAGCTATTCTTCCACTCCTCTGTACACCAGTCTCAGCCATTGTAAAGTGAATGTTCCCCTTTCAGCTTAAATGACTTCTTTCCAAGATTAATTCCCTATGGAAGAAGCAGTAAACCTGTATCAAAGGCAATTATGAGTCTTCAACGGGTAGTGCTGTAACCTGAAGGTCTTGTCTGTAGTATGATGACAGAAGCAGCTTCTCTGGTGGTTGTTTTGGATAGCGAGAGTGAGGGAAATCACTGGAAACCCAAGCTACAGAGTCTGCCAAAACCCATTTGAGATTTTCAAGTGTATTTGCTTCTACTGTTCTAATGCAGATACAAACATCTGTGTGATCCCTGTGTTTGGCAATATCCATGATGTGTTATCCCAGTTTGCGTTGGAGAACTAAAAGAAGCCTCCCAATATTTATGTAATTTTGGTGATGGTTTTACTTTTGTGTGTTCCATATTCAAGTGTAATTACATCTAGAATGATGAAAGTGCTTAACCCACCACAACATCTGTAACTGATGAATATATTGAGTCAGCAGATATGTTTTCATGGGCTTTACATTTTGGTCAGCAGTGATTAGGGAACATTACAGCCTTTGAACGTGGAGTTGGTTGTATTCTACTGTTCCAGTGTGGTTGGCAAGTGAAGTAACACTGTATGAGGTGAAATAGAAATGCTTAAGTTTAGATGATGTATTTCAGTTGTAAGGTCCTTTCTGCTCTTAGAGTTGAAGAGATGCTTCCAAACACTGGGAATATGCTTCTGGTTTCTGGTGTTAGTAAATAAAAGGTGGGGAGGTAGCACGGGGCAATGTTATATTTCACTGTAGAGGCAAAATGCATCTTGGAATATTGAAAACATATTTAGGTAATTGCTTAAACCATGAAGATTATTTATCAAATACTTCTCTATGGTAATAATGGTTTAATCTTAATTACGTGGCTGCTGATAAAACTTGGCTTTGCTCTTCTTGTACTCCTGTATTACTGCTACACAGCTGAGTTAGTGTAACAGCACCTTTCCTCTGTAGTTTTGTCTTTCCAAGTCATGCTGCAACTACCCTTGAGGCTGTATGACTGCTTTATTCTTAGACAGAAGTAGTCATTGTCTTATAATGATGTTGGTCTCGTTCTGAAATAGTTTTGAAATAGAGTATTTTTTATAGTAAAGTAATCCTGGAAATGTGATACTTTAAGAAAGTTGAGTAGTGTTTGTGGTGAGATTTCGTCACCTGCCTTTTAATGCTGTTTGAACTGGATGGAGACACTGATTAGGTGAAGAGGCCTCCTGTACTCTCATAAATACCTTGGCTTGAAAATTACTTCTGTATGTGTTCTCCTGAAACAGGAGCTAGGAGGAGGGAGGGAAAAACTAGGAGGGGAAAAAACCCAATAATAATGATAGTTAAAATGGTTCATTTGAAATTTACTTCCAAAGGGAAGCTTGGCAAGGAGCAGCTTGCACTGAACTTGTGGCTGCTTGTTGTTTGCACAACTCTGGTTCCTTGAGACTTAGCACATGTGAGGTGGAGCTCAGCATGTTTCAGGGTGCAGATAAAATAAATGTGGATGAATTTCAGACGGGAACTTTAAATTCCTCTTTCCTTTATGTTTAGAGATGTGGGGTGGTTTGCAGTCAAGGAGGGTGCTTGTGCTGCACTTGGCTGTGCTAGAAGAGGGGTGTGATCTTTCATGGTCTTGAAAAGTTGGTGATACTGAGATCTTCCACTTGGAATATACGCTTCCACCCTTGAGAGTGGAAAGAAAAGCTGATGCAGCTTCTTGATGGACACTTGACTTGAGCCTCTTGATAGAAATTGTGGTAATTCTGTCATAAAGTTTAGTGGTTTATGCTCAGGAGAGAGGGCTGAGGAAAGTACATGGGTCATGTATGGATGGGACTGTTGTAAGAGGTGTTTCCTCAGTACAGCATTTGTTTGCATTTGTAAGGAATAAAGTGGCTGTTGTCAAAGGAGTGATGGTGCAACGTAAGAATTCATTTGGTTATAGCTGCATTGCAGTTAGTCACTACCTGTGTATATGCAAAGCTTTGTTAGGTGGAAAATGAACTGAACAGAAGATGCTTTTCTATTGTGATTTTGTGCAACTTGGACCTTGCATAACCTCAAGAACCAGTGGTACCTATGCTGGTGGTGGACCTGACTGGTAAACTTAAGATGTCTGTTGGCACATGAGCAGGGTTCTATGTTGTGTTGTCTTTTAATGATGACTACCTTGAAAACAACATTCCAGTTTTAATGAATAGGAGAGGGTAGTGACATACTACAAGATGAGAAGCCATGGAACAAGCTCCAAAAAGAGCAACTCTTTTGTTTGGGCTTCAGTTTCTTGTGGTTTTTATACTTAACTCAAAAACTGAGTCTCTCAGAACTGGGGCTACTATCTAAGAATAATGAGAAGTGGCTGGATTTTATCCATCCTTGGAAGCAATTGAATAGATCTTGTAGTTTCTGATCTCTGAAACACACAAAGATCTCCTGTACATAGGCTGAGTTGCCGCTACTTGCAGATCTGCGATTGCCCTGGGAAAGTAATTAGTTTTCATTCAAAATGAATAGATTATTTATTCTCTAAAGTGAGCTTTTATCAACAACAGTAGAAAAATCCCTCAAGCTTGCTGCTGGGGAATTTCCTAGCCTCTGGAAATTTAAGGCATTTCTTATTGAGTCCCTGTAGACCATCGCTATCACTATTATGTGCAACTTCTCTGCCGTATGACAGGTTCATTGTAGTCTCCTCTACTGGAGTTTCCTTGAATTCCCCTTGTGTGTTATCAGAATGATGGCAGCTGCTGTAAGGAGGAAAGAAAATAGAATCATTTCCTACGTGGGTGATGGGTTCATTCAGGAAACACCTGAGAGTTTCAAGCCACAGCCTGAATTGCATCAGCAAAAGCAATTTGTCTCTCTGGCTATTTCTGTTGCTGGAAGTAGTAGTCAACAGGGAGAATAATATTGTGGTCTGAGATTCATATTAGAGTGAAGAAACTTCAAATACACAGGATCACTGGCTGCTCAGCTGACTTCTGAAAATCAAAGTAGCCCTTTTCCTTCTCTAATGTGGTTTCAGATGCTTAATGCCTGAACATCCAATTTTCTTAGCTTCCATGCCACAGCGTTCTACACAGTGGACTAATTTCAAGTTGCACCAAACAGTAGCTTCCTGAAAATATATGGATTGCATGTGGGTAAATTCAGCTTTATTGGGGAACTAGGGAAAAAAAAGCAACTTAGTTCTGCACGTTGGATGCACCCTTCTTGAAATAGCCTTCTTGTGTGATTCATGTTCAGTAGTAGCTCCAAGTGTTCAGGCTGTTGCTACTGAGCAGTATTACAGGGAGCTTGCAAATACCTCAATCAGTGCAAATTCACTGGAGCCCTTCCAGAGGCGATGGAAATCTAATGCATTGCTGCTGGTGGTCACTCCAAGATCTATCACACAACCTGTCAGTCCAGATGATTCTGGTTTGACCAGTAGAAGGGACATTTTAAGGAAACTCTTAGCTTTGAGTTAAAAGAATAAAGGTTGTAACTGCAGAGGGCCGGTGTTCTTTACCTTTCACTTGGCTGAGGTACAGTGGCAGTGTCTCATGTGGAGTTAACCCAGACTCTAGCTGAGGGTGCTGGTGGGGAGTTGGTGAGTGGCTCTGGGGTGGTAGCAGGGGATTGTTCTGTGTGCTTGAGGATCCTGGCCCATGGCTCCGTGCTTGCAAATACTCTTGTAACCAACAGCAAGTCCGGTTTCTTAGATCTAAACTTGCACTGAATTAGAAAAGGTGTAATTGATGTTAACTGTATTGATTAGATGATTAGGGAAGTAAAAATGTGGGATTATCTCTTCCCTTCTAGTTCCCCAGCAGGAAACTGGGTGATGTGTGAAGGTGATGGGTTATAAGATCCAATCTCCATGTGCTCTGGTACAACCTTTTGTGCTTGCTTTACTAGTTTCCTTTTTATCTGGAAAAGCAGATTTTGTTGGTGCACTTGTAGCTACTGTGGCTTGGTTTCAATTAATTAATTCCTGTAATCTGTGGATTACAGGTTAGCTCTATTTCTGGAATAGCAGGGTAGGGGCAAGCCTTTGGAACAGATTGCCCTGGAGGTGGCAGATGGCATCATTTCCTCTGTACCAGCTTTATAGGGCAGCCGTCGCTAGTGGTGTGGAGATGTAGAACAGGACAGCTGTTTCCTAAACTTTGTTTGCTTTGAGGGAGTAGAAGGTGTAGACTCTTTCTTGCACTTACCCTTTCCTAGATATGTGTGTGGGGTTTTTGTTCACTTGTGTGCTTCCTATTCAGCTTCAGGTATAGAATAAGTGTTCTCATGGCGCAATCCCATCCAAGAAGTTGTTGTATTTCTGCAGTGAACAAAATAACGAAGGAGTTATGAGATCTTTTTGAGGATGGGGATAGCTTCAGCCGTTTCACAGGCACTTCTTAAGTTAGCATTGCCATACATGCTTCAGAAGACCACTTTGTGTTTTACTCTCTGGTGTTTTCCATACTGAATTGCTTTAGGATGTGGGGTTTCTTTTGGTTTTGATTCTTGTTTTCAGAAATTGAAAGAATTTTGAATATTAACATGGGCTTTTCCCCTCTTTCTTCCCCTCCATCCTTCAAGAACCTTTTTAAAACGCTGGGGTTGTTGGAGTGGTTGAATTTTTCCTGGATTTGAGTGAGAAATTCAGAAGACTGAAGCCCAGGCTCACTGTCTACCTTTCACGGAGGCCCAGCCGTGAGAGGACAGAAGAAGGCACGTGGCGAATCATGACAGCAGACAAAGAAAAAGACAAAGACAAAGAGAAGGACAGGGATAGAGACCGGGATAAGGAGCGAGACAAGAGAGACAAGGTGAGGGAGAGCGAGAACTCGCGTCCTCGGCGGAGCTGTACGTTGGAAGGAGGAGCCAAGAACTATGCGGAAAGTGACCACAGTGAAGACGAGGACAATGACAACAACAGTGCCACCACAGAGGAGTCCACAAAGAAAAGCAAAAAGAAACCACCCAAGAAGAAGTCCCGATACGAGAGAACAGATAACGGTGAAATAACGTCCTTCATCACAGAGGATGATGTTGTGTACAGGCCTGGAGGTAAGAGACTCTTATGTTTCCATTTGAAAGTCATTGTGCACCAGAACTACCAGTTAGTTGGCTGCAGCACACAGCAGAACATGTTATCTGTTAATTTTCATGATGATTGTCCTAGGGTCAGGTTGCCACTTCTCCATTGGAGACACAAACAGAGATAAGCATGCAAAAGCTTTTGACCCTATCTTGTAATATCCGATTTGTTGGAACGAACTTGACTTCTCTTAGAAAAAGACCCACCCTTTTCTCTTTCTTTTACATTAATTATCTGTGCATCATATGGCATCTCTGTCCCTGGGAAGCTCAAAACTAAATTGCATGAAGCATGGAGTGCTTTGCTCCAGCTTTGAAATGAGTCCTGACCTGAGATTGAGACCTGATCTGAGATAGAGATTTGAGTAAGTGGTGGAGAGGGAGAGCTTCCAACCTTCTCACAAGTTTTTCTGTGAAGCTGTGATTACTTTGTAGAGCTCCTCTTCTGTTTGTGAAATATAAATTGGATGACTTAAGATCCTGTACCTATTATGCCATTAATTTCATTCCCTCATTAGCAGCTAGCTAATGGCCATGCACAGCAGCTTAACTGTTGGTGAAAACACACAGTGTCAGCATCAGTGAGTATCTGGGATGTTGGGACAGAAGCAGAAGCTGGCAGTGTGCTCGGGAATGGCTTGGACATGCTGTTTAATTACTGCCAAGTTCTTTAGGGTCTCATGTAAGGTCTGAAGATGTAACCTGTGGCTGCTGCCAGCTAACTTCTTCCTCAACATTAAATTGTACTTGAAAATTGCTCTTCAGCTTGCTGCATTCCTCATTTTTGAGTGAAAGCTTCTGTGTTTATCTGTTAAAATATTGACTGCAGTTGCTTGTCCCACCACAAAGGGATAGTTGTGTTTGGCTTTACTCTTCAAGGCACTGGCTTAAAGGCTCTGGTAGCTTTGTATTACTCTTCTGTAAAAGTTTTAGTAGTAGCACTGCTGGAGTGAAATAGAGATGGATTCAACCTAAAAACCATGGGAACTAGTGAGGTAAAATCTTTCGTGACTTCTTCCATGAGGTGCTGTATATCTCAAGTACTAAAATGTCATTGTATGAATACAGATGTAAATGTTCTAAAGGCTTTCTCCAGTTGTAGGTGCTGTAAATGCTCTAAAACGCAGTTTTATGTGTGGACATCATCAGCTGCAGATAGAGATGGGCTGAAATTCTGCTGGGTTTAGGTGTTGAATTCTTCAGCTGTTCTCCTGTGGTTGGGAGAGTTTATTATCATTCAGATCTACCCAAGTTTGTCAGAACAGCTTATTTATTGGAATGCTTCAAATATTATTTCAAACCATTCCAAGACATATTTTTCTCTTGGTCAGGGGATGTAGCTGAGTAATACTTGTTGCTTGAGCAGTAGCAATAGGGAGCCTGCAAACACGTCAGCTTTGGTGGCAATTGTTATTTTCCACGCTGGAGGATGAAAAATAATTTGGAATCTGTTGCATCAGCTTTGGTGGCAATTGTTATTTTCCATGCTGGAGGATGAAAAATAATTTGGAATCTGTTAAGAGCAGCTGTTGTGTGGGCCCAGTAGTACAACGTGGTACATGGGCTCTGTTGCTAAAGGACTTCGCTTCAAATTAAGGTGGAAATTCGGTTTGTGATTTCAATTTTATCCTGTAGTAGGAGGGAGAGGTTTTCTCCCTCCTTATCCGGTAAGTGCAGTGCTCCTTTAGTGTAGTGGTACTTGGATAGAGGGGTGTTTGCACAACA
>NW_009926808.1:23949-27226 GCF_000696875.1 Nestor notabilis
CTGCATTAGTGACAAAGGAGGGGAGAGCCTGTAAGTGCTGGTAGTGTGGGGAGAGCTTTTGTTGTTCGTGCTGGGGTTTTGATGAGAGTCTCCATTCAGGAGAGAAATCTCTACATACAGAGTGTCAGGAGCTTCAGTTATGGGTTGTACCCTCTGACCTGCCAGCAGTTACACACTGCCAGAGATTTTGTTTATGGACTGTAACAGGAGTAAAGCCCCAGTCGCAGCACAGGCATAGAAGTGTGTCAGAGATCCTGCATGCAGCAGATGCTCTATGTGCTGGCCAAGCACCACTTGGGTTTTAGGGGACTTTCAGGGAGCTCACATGGTTTGTAGTGTGAGAGAAGAATCTTCTCTAACAAGCAGAGTACTTCATGGAATGTGTGTTGGTGATGGTGGTTGCAGAAGCAGTGATAGGGGAGCTAGGAAGCGATTCCTTTTTGTATGAGGATTGTTTGGCAGGGTTTGGATGAGGTTCCATGGTCTGGTAAGGGATTTGAAAGCTGCTCTGTAAATGATGTGAAAGATGAGTGCTGGCCTTAGGCAGTTGGTTTCATTTTTTCTTGGCCCATCTTCCTGCAGTGTTTGAAGAAAAGGAGTTGCATCTGATGTGGAGAAGGTCATATGGTGAAAGAACAAGGAAAGCCATAGAACTTGTGGTAACTGGGATATTTTATACCTGCGTTGAACTGTAAAAATCTGCTTATTACATTTTACATGTTCTTAGTAGTAACTAGCGTAAGAGATGTACCCTGGCACCGAAACATTCCTGGTCACTTTGTTTGTGCTTTTTTAAACTTAAACTTTCTTGTCTTAAGTTACAGAGAGCAATGAGAACACACATTATTGGGTAGCTTGTTGTTGGAGGGACATGAGCCTAGCTTAAAATACAATTTCTAAATAGTGAGACCTTGAAAATGCATTCCATGTACTCTAAAGCAGTCTTAGCATCTACTACAGAAGGAAATCTTAGCTTCTGTCTTATGGCAAGGTTACATATAGGGAGATGTATTTGGAGCTAAGGGTACACATGACTTAAAATGTGAGAGGGATTAAGAGCATTTAATGAGACTTGCACAGCAAGGATTAGAAGATGAACGTTAAAGGTGTGTGCAGAACAGGTAGCTGTCTTCAGCACACATCTTTTAGGCTTTAAGGAAAGGAAACCCTTTCCATTCATTCAGTTCTTTGTCTGCAGCAGTCTGATCTGGATGATTGTTAAAGGTCTGTGTTTTCTTACTACGAAGTCCTTGGTTAAAATCTCAGTCTGTGTTCACTCCATTGCTGCAGAGTACTTAATCCAACACTTAATATTCCTTCTTTCCTGTGCAGAGCTCAGCAGCTATGTTTGAGTAATAGCAAATAAACCGTAAATAGATAATCAAGATTACTGGAATTGTTTCAAATGAAAGGTTGCACTATATAGTTAGGATATAAATGCTGTTCTTATTCATTTGCATAGATGCCATGAATGTATGCATGGCTTTGAACAATGTATTAAAATTCATGGAGTAGAGCTTAGACAACACTATGCAATTAATCTCCTCTACTTTGTTGGAAGTCACACAGGCCTATCCTAAAAGCTTGTTAGCCTACTTCCCCATCTGTCCTCTCAGTTTCCACAACCTCCCTCCCGTTTCCTTCCAGATCCAGTCTGTGGGGGTTGTTTTTCTTTTTCCTTGCAGTTCTTACCTTGCTTCTGTCAAAATGACTGTTACTGTACAATAAAAGTCAATTTACCACATGTATTCAGATTTGCTTACAGGCTTCCTGGGCATAAGGGAATGATAGTGTAAGATAGTTGCATTAAGACCGAGATCTGTTTTCCTCCTCTTAGATTGAGTCACATTATTTAATGCTGCATTGCTTTCCATTTCTAGTGCAGATTGATTCCCTTTTATGCCACTGCCATTTGCCAAAATCCAGCACAGTTTGAAAGTTTCCCATACGGTTTGTGTGCCCGTGCAATATGCTGAGCACATGGCTCCTTGTTGGGTGTGCTCTGAAACTGGTGGCCTTGTGTTGTAGTGTGTTCTTTGCAGTTCTTCTTCTTTGATTGTCAGACTGTAAAGGAATTTGAATACTTTGATATTCTGCTGTGCAAACCAGACTTTGTAACTGCATCTGTTGTTTGGGTTAGACAATTGGTCCCTGTATAGGCTTTTCTCTATAGAAGAACTGAAGCGCTGTCAGTCCAGCTGTCAGTGGATTGTTCTGGACTCGAGGGGCTGAGGTGCTTTGGGAACAGCCATCCAGGCTTTTTCCAAGATCTGTGCTACTCCAAACCCTGCTGAATAATGTGGCAGCTTTTGTATAGGCCCTGCTTTTGGCTCTTGGTTAAGAGGACAACTTGCCTAGCTGCAAGAGGGAGCTGTGTGATGGAAAACTAGTGCTGGCAGTAACTCTAGATTCCTGGCAAACGTAATGAAAGATGAAAGAGGTAGTGGTGATACTGCTCCAGAGAAGCTTTTCCCCCCTCCCTGTTCTTGAGGGCAACAACTTGCTTAAATAAGTCTCACAAGGACCTGACATGGAGGTATTTCTTGTGTATCTTTAGCTTGTCCTTGAACATGGAGATTTTCTTTTCAATATCCAAATAAATTGTTCTTATGGATTAAGATTTTAGGAAAAGTTCATAGCAGAAATATCTGCATCAAAATAATAGCTGTTTATGTGGATACTTTTACTGCCCTGTTCCTCTTTGTTCTCTGACCTCTTGCATTGCTGGAGGAAGCTGTATGTTCCCTGTCCCTTTTCACCCTCTGTTCAACATGTGCAAGTCTCATTAATCCCACAGAACCTAATACTGAGGATATTGTTGCTGCTGAGCAGACTGCTGTAATGCCATCATGATGGCACCTTGAGTGCTGGACTGGAAAAACTGTGTTGGATGAAAGTCTAAGTTGATTTGGAGCCTGAGGAAAACAGATGAGGTGTCACCTGGAGATGAGGACCATATTGTTTGCTTCGCCTACGTAGAAACATTTAAAAGGATCTGCAGGAATTAAAAGGATTTATGAGGCTCTGTTTCTACAGTGACATCAGTAGCTATATAAACAGCACATCAGGAAGAAGAATCAACATGAGGTAACACAGGGTGAAACACTTTTGTAGGGAGTATAGTGTGTTACAGGACTCATCATTTTGTAGCAAATTGCCTTGGAACAGCTTACATGGGAGCCTCTGTTCTAAGTGTTTGAAGGTCTGTGTGAGGCTGGAAGAAGAGGTGCAGAGTGTTAGATACAGAAAGTGTGGTTTGATTTGGTGTAGGGACAGA